>NC_059437.1:43453206-43750876 GCF_021028975.2 Sphaerodactylus townsendi
TGTGGCTGCTGGGCGGGAGTGGGTGCAGAAAAAAAACCCTGTGATACGAAAAAGAAAGGTGTAGGGGTTTTAACCCTCCTTGGAACGTTTTCTCTGAAACTCATCAATTCAACGTGTTGGACAGGCAAGGGTCTTAGAAGGGACTTTTAGATTGCTTTAAAAGAGGACTGGCAAAGGCTACTAGTAGCCACGATGACTGCATAGATTGAACCTCTCAGAGGTAGTATACCTCGGAGTGCAAGATGCCAGGGGACAAGTGGTATGGAAAGGGCTGTTGTTTTAATACCTGGTTTGTGGACTTTGCAGAGATGTCTGGTCAGCCACTCTGGAGAACAAGGGAACTTTTGATGTGATCTCACAGGACTTCTTATACCGTGTTTCCCCGAATATAAGACAGTGTCTTATATTAATTTTTGCTCCCAAAGATGCGCTATGTCTTATTTTCAGGGGATGTCTTATTTTTCTGTGTTCTGTTCGTCGGGCATGCTTCCAAACAAAAACTTTGCTATGTCTTACTTTCGGGGGATGCCTTATATTTCGCACTTCAGCAAAACCTCTACCATGTCTTATTTTTCGGGGATGTCTTATATTAGGGGAAACAGGGTATTACCAGTCTGATCTTGGTCTTGGCCCCCATCTTACATGTGTGTGTATGGGGGGCAGAGGTGGGATCCAATAGGTTCTCACCAGGTTCTCACCAGTTCCCGAGAGTGGGTTACTAATTATTTGTGTGTGCCGAGAGGGGGTTACTAATTGGGTCTGATTTTCCGTTAGAAATTCCATTAGGTCCAAAAATCATAAAGTCCTATGTGGCTGGTTAGCAAAGGTAGAAAACGGGATAATTCTCCCTGTTGAGCTGTTTTAAAAACATGTTTTAGAAATATGGTAAAGTTCCTTGTTTAAGGAAAGTATCCTTCTTTTGATTTCTAGAAACAAAATTAAGTATTTGAAAGTACTTAGTATTTGACAGGCAGTCAATTAGAGGAGAAGTAGTTGTTTCTGTTGGCAGTGGACGATAGGACTTTCTATAATGAGTTTAAATTATGGACAGAAAGATACCAGCTGGAAATTAGGAACTTTTTTTTACAGTAAGAGGTTTTTACAGTAACAGAGAAATGATTAATGCCCCGCCCCCGGAATGCCCGGCCACGCCTCTGTCGTGCCCCGTCCAACCCCATTGACGCTGCGCCACTGTTTGAATCCCACCACCATGGGAACCTGTTACTAAAATTTTTGGATCCCACCACTGGTGGGTGGAAAGGTTTTTTTTGCTGATCTGCCTTATTAGAGTGTTGTAAGGATACCATATGTGAATAACTTTGGTCTCTGGAACGCTGCCACTGTTATTAGTGGAACCGTAGACACATCTTTGGGAAGGACTGTGGCATGGCATAGCCTCCAGCTCAGATGGGAGACCACCATGGAAGGTTCTGCAGAGGAAGGCAACAGCCGATCACCTCTGCTTCCTTGCCAGGGATGCTGGGGTTGTCATAAGCCTGTTACGACTTGATGGTACTTATGTACATAGAAACATCCTTGGACCACTCCAGCGTAATCGTGGTGGATTCTCCTGTTTTTCAGCGGTTCCGTAAAGAGATGTAAAGATAAAAATCTGGAGGAGGCGCATCAGCTATTGTCAGCAGTGAGCAAAGGATTATGGGTCCTGGACCGCAGCCACGTTCTCCCTCTGGTGAAGTGCGTGCTTGCTTTGCAGATGGAGACGACAAACAATTCCAGCTCTTTCCTGCGTCTTGAGAAGGTGCTTGCACATGGGGGTTTTATCTGTGGCTGTTGCCAGAGGTACTAAACAGGGAATCCTCCCGGTTGTTTAAAGTCAGTCACTGGCCTATGGACTTTGTGCTGCCTTGTCTTTCACTCCTTCAGTGGCCGTGGCTGAAGGGAAGTAATAAATCCCAGTTTGTTAAGAAACACGCATTCCAATGCTGGGTTGGATTGAACATTTCCTAAACCCAGAATTGTTCAACTGTGGCACCTCTTGCAAGGAGAGGAAATCGATGAGTACAAAAATAAACCAACTTTGTGGTTGTCATGAACAAACTCCAGTTTGGCTGTTGTGCGTTTTTGGTGCTGTGCGGCTACAGTCTGGTAGTTTTTGCTGCTGACGTTTCACCCACATTAATGGCTGGCATCTTCAGAGGCAGGAGCCTCGGTCACGTAGCCCAGAAAATGCACAACAGCCCGTTCATTCTGGCCACAAAAGCTTCTGTTAATATGTTCCACTTCAGTTCGTTTGTGATCTTTGAACATGTGCTGTGTTACTGGTAGTGACTCACTAAGGTCTCAAGAAGGAATCCTCCCTAGCCCTGATAATTAAGATCCTGTATCTAGAGATGCCTGGGAGAGCCAGCGTGGTGTTGTGGTTAAGAGCAGGTGCACTCTAATCTGGAGAACCGGGTTTGATTCCCCGCTCTACCACTTGAGCTGTGGAGGCTTATCTAGGGAACCAAATTAGCTTGCGCACTCCAACACATGCCAGCTGGGTGACCTTGGGCTAGTCACAGTTCTTTGGAACTCTCTCAGCCCCACTTACCTCACAGGGTGTTTGTTGTTGGGGGCGGGGGGAGGGGAAGGGAAAGGATATTGTAAGCCCCTTTGAGTCTCCTTACAGGAGAGAAAGGGGGGATATAAATCCAAATTATTCTTCTTCTTAAGCCTTCAGCTTTCTGCAAATAAAGCAGCCGTTCTCCCATTGACCCACAACCTTTCCCTGCAGCTCTGTGAACACGTGAAGCTCCTTTAGACTATAATAGTTAGATCTTTGGCCTGTGTACCACAGTATTGCCTCCTTCAGTTGGCACACTCTGTCAGCACAGAAATACCTGAATACCTGATGCTTAAGATCTTCTTAACTGGAGATGCTGGGGGGTTGAATCTAGGACATTCTTCATGCCGGTTGCATGTTCTCTACAGCCACAGCTTCTCTCTGAACGTATTGAGTCAAACCCATGGTTCTTCTATTGAGTCAAACCCATGGTTCTTCTATTCACAACGGCTCTCCAAGACTTACGTGGCAGGTCTTTCCCATTTGGGATTCCCAAGATCCCTTCCCTGGAATTGAACCTGGAACCTTCTGTAGGCAAAGAACATTCTCTGCTACTAGACTTTGACTCTTCCTCAATCGTGTTAAACACTCTATAATACCAGTCTAATTGAAAAAAAAAAAAGCTTTTAAGCTATGCTTCAGAAGGTTTGTTCTTTTCTCTCCTTAGTTGGTTGCAACGTTGTCCGAAGGCGATGAGGCACTGGTCTCCGAACAGCTAAACCAGCTTATGAGCAGCCTTGTTGAGCACAAAGAGGTAAGGGGGAAAAAAGGTTTGTTTATTTGAGCCTCCCAGAGATAGGTTGTCAAAGGACATTCACCTTTTGTGGTGCTGTTAAGATTGCCGGCATATAAATGGGCTGCAATTGTTGTTCCTGTATCCGGCAGCTTTGTGATTGACAGCAGTAAGCCGGCAACTCTGCTTATCTCCATCCCATGAGCAGCTTCATTAGGGAGTTCTGCAATATCAAGGCTCTGTCAAAGTGGACAGGATCAGGCCAGACTGAGCTTTATGTTCCTTCCCTGGTCAGTAGGTGACCTTCTCCTAAGAGCTGTTGGTGCTGCTATGGTTGAGTACTTTGTTTCTCCAGCTAGGGAAATTCATCCCCGGTGGTATAATGGTTAAGAGCAGTGCGCTCTAATCTGGTGAACCCGGTTTGATTCCCTGCTTTTCTCCACCTGAGCAGCAGACTCTAATCTGGTGAACCAGGTTTGTTTCCCCACTCCTCCACATGAAGCCTACTGGGTGACCTTGGGCTAGTCACAGTTCTCTCATAACTCTCAGCCTCACCTACCTCACCAGGTGTCTTGCTGTGAGAAGGGGTTGGTGATTGTAAGCTGCTTTGGGACTCCTTAAGGGTAGAGAAAGGCAAAGTATAAAAGCCAACTCTTCTTCAACTGGTGTCTATCTATTCCTGCCAGTGGAGAACTATCACATTGTTATTATTTTGTTTTTAAAGCATATGTCAGCCACCTCCTGCTTTGTGGTACTCAAGGCAGCTTACGATGTAAATAAAACAATGATAATAATTGCATGGAAGAATGCAATGACTGTTAGGACGGCCAATAAGTAAACTGTTTGGCGGTCATGTAACATAGTTATCCTTTCATCCATGAAGGGTGTGACTCGATTGGCCAGGGAGCGATTGGTTTAAGTGGCTGTTCTCTTAAGATGTCTGTTTCCTTTCCCTTTTAGGCGCTGTCTCCTGGCAGTCTCCAGACAGGTTAGTCTCCAGATGCTGTTTTTATTTTGCATTGTAGGAAAACCTTTCAGACGTTCCTGCTTGGGAACCACAGTCTTGTTCTGCTTCGGTGGGAAGGCAACTGAAGCCTGAAGCTTTGCCTCTGTAGCTTTCTCTGTAGCTTTCCACGTACTGGAAGCTTACCTGATTATCATTCTGAGATGGTATAGTCCTGCAAGAGGACAGCACCATGTCAGTGAATACATTGGTCAAGGTTGGTGGCCAGCCTTAGCTTAAATCACTGGTCAGGGCTGGTGGCCACCATAAAGGGGGCTTTGCTGGTGTCTTATTTATTATATTGGCATATTTCTGTCTTGTCAGGGCTGGTCAGATATGTAAGAGGTCTCAGAGAAGTACAATTTAACATGGGCCATGTCTAGTAAAAATTCAATAGGGAAAGGAAAGCAGAAACAGTATCATATTAAAACAGAGAGCAAGGCCTCTTCCGCACATGCAGAATAATGCACTTTCAATCCACTTTTCACAATGGTTTGCAAGTGGATTTTGCTATTCTGCACAGTAAAATCCAGCTGCAAAGTGCATTGAAAGTGCGTGCATTGAAAGTGCATTATTCTGCATGTGCGGAAGGGGCCAGAAGTGGCCAGACCAGACATAGGAACTGCAGCAGCCACTAAATCGAACTAGTGTAGCGGTTAAGAGCAGGTGGATTCTAATCTGGAGAACCGGGTTTGATTTCTCACAGAAAAAGACTAGAGACGTACCTTTGGGGATGGGGAAGAAAACCGGGGACTAGCTCTTGATTTTGTTTCCGTTCCTCATGTTGTACAGGTTTTTCTGTTGAAAAACAGGCTATCTGTTTTCTTTTTGAAAAAATTCAAGTGGCTGTCATTGTTTTTTGTTGCCAGTGTGTATGTTTATAGAGGAGAGCATGCTGGGACGATCCTACTGGCAAAACAACCTGATGCAGCTGCTGAAATGCATTGCTGCCACGTTCGATTCGATGTCGCAGGAACAGATCTCCAGGAATGAACAATGGTGTTACATCACAGTGAAGGTAGAAAGAAAACTGGGCCGGGAGCTGCAGTGGATTTTCTCAGTGGATGAATTGAATTCCAGCTGACGAATCGAGCAGGGCGAATTTCATCAGTCATGGAACTATGAAATGATGTGCTGTTTTTTTTTTTAAAAAATGATTATTTGGCACAACCAGCTCTCAATAGAAAACCGGGGAAACAAGACTCAACTCATTTCAATATGTCACATACAATTTTGGGGCTTATTATACTGCGTCAGGCTTTTGGTTCATTGGCATGGTGGGAACTGGTGTGAGTAAAAGGCATTTTACAATTTTAGGATGAGAAAGGCTTTTCATACATCCAGTAGATGACAGGGATGATTCCTGGGTCTTTCTCCATACTGATACATCAGTGGTGGGATCCAAAAATTTTAGTAACAGGTTCCCATGGTGGTGGGATTCATACAGTGGCGTAGCGCCAATGGGGCTGGGCTGGGCACGACGGGGGCGTGGCCGGGCATTCTGGGGTGGGGCATTCCTGGGCAGGGCTGTGGCAAGGACGCAGCCGCTGCACCGATCCTTGGGCGGGAAACGAATGCACGCAGGCGTAGGCTGCCACGCACGCCGGTGCACCTCCTGCTAGACTGCTTCAAGTTCTGCGCGCTACTGCTGAGGAGGAGGAGGGGCGTAACTAAGGCAAAAATCACGTGGCAAAATCACCAATTAGTAACCCCCTCTCGGCACACAAAATAATTAGTAACCTACTCTCGGGAACCTGTGAGAACCTGCTGGATCCCACCTCTGTGATACATGCTCTAACACTGTTGAGCCTTCCCTATTTGAAATCCAGGTGTCCTTGGTAAAGTCCAGCTGTTTGTCTTTGTAGCATACTACCCTTGTTTCCCCAAATATAAGACAGTATCTTATATTAATTTTTGCTCCCAAAGATGCGCTATGTCTTATTTTCAGAGGATGTCTTATTTTTCCGTTCCACAGCTGCATGCTCTAGTGTTCTGTTCGACGGGCATGCTTCCAAACAAAAACTTTGCTACGTCTTACTTTTGGGGGATGCCTTATATTTAGCACTTCAGCAAAACCTCTACTACGTCTTATTTTCAGGGGATGTCTTATGTTCGGGGTAACAGGGTATCTGTTATAAGTTAGAATGAACCTACGTGATTCCCTTGACCTGCTCAGTCAGTTCGTTCCAAACCAACACATTACAAACAGAAAGCAAGTACTCTTAAGAACATAAGAACAAGCCAGCTGGATCAGACCAGAGTCCATCTAGTCCAGCTCTCTGCTACTCGCAATGGCCCACCAGGTGCCTTTGGGAGCTCACGTGCAGGATGTGAAAGCAATGGCCTTCTGCTGCTGCTGCTGCTCCCGAGCACCTGGTCTGTTAAGGCATTTGCAATCTGAGATCAAGGAGGATCAAGATTGGTAGCCAGAGATGGACTTCTCCTCCATAAATCTGTCCAAGCCCCTTTTAAAGCTATCCAGGTTAGTGGCCATCACCACCTCCTGTGGCAGCATATTCCAAACACCAATCACACGTTGCATGAAGAAGTGTTTCCTTTTATTAGTCCTAATTCTTTCCCCCAGCATTTTCAATGAATGCCCCCTGGTTCTAGTATTGTGAGAAAGAGAGAAAAATTTCTCTCTGTCAACATTTTCTACCCCATGCATAATTTTATAGACTTCAATCATATCCCCCCTCAGTCGTCTCCTCTCCAAACTAAAGAGTCCCAAACGCTGCAGCCTCTCCTCATAGGGAAGGTGCTCCAGTCCCTCAATCATCCTCGTTGCCCTTCTCTGCACTTTTTCTATCTCTTCGATATCCTTTTTGAGATGCGGCGACTTATCTGCTCTTAGGGCAGATAATTCAAGAAAGTGAGCCCAGCTACATAGTGGTGAAAAAAATAAAACCATCCTAGCTCACTTCAAATTCCTCCTAGCTCACTTAGTAGTTTCTTCAGTTTTTAACATACAGTTTGGAGCAGAAGATGTCGCCCTGACAAGACAGACAAACAAATGAGAGAGAACAAACTTAACCCTACAGAACTAGAATTAAGTATCTAAAAGATCAAGAAGTTGTTTAAGGGGCCACTAAATATAAAACGACTAAGCATCAAAAACACCTATATATTTATGAGCTGTCAGTTTTAAGGGTCAAAAAAGTCTCTCATTGGACCCATCTGTGTATTGTAAATGGGATATTGTGTGCATAAAGTAGGCTATTATGAGCTTTTTACAAGTGTAGATGATTTTTGTTTGAAATAAATACATCTGTGTTTTTGAAAATTAGCAGTTTTATAGTTAGTGGCCCCTGAAAGTCACCTTTCAGGTACTCAATTTACGCCCCGACAAGACGCTGCGTCCTTTTTGTTGTCTCTTCGGCAGACTTGCCTGCAGCTTTTCAAGTTGATGCCAAAAGAGGTTGCACCTCTTGTGTGGGATGGAACTGGGGACAGCAAAGCTCTGCAAAGCATTCTGGGATCTTTGGTGCACATCGTAATGGGAAAGGTGAGTCTTTAGCCTGCCTGCTCTACTTAGTGGAGGCTGACTCTGGTCATGTATGGATCTCCTGTTTTTAATCAAATGTTGGTTGTCTATCCAAGCATAGATTTAAACAGCAAGAATGCCTGTTAAGAAGAAGAAGAGGAGTTTGGATTTATACCCCCCCTTTCTCTTCTGCGAGGAGACTCAAAGGGGCTTACAATCTTCTTTCTCTTCTCCCCCCCCCCCCCCACAACAAACACCCTGTGAGGTGGTGTGGCTGAGAGAGCGCCAAAGAACTGTGACTAGCCCATGGTCTCCCAGCAGGAATGTAGGAGTGCGGAAACACACCTGGTTCACTAGATAAGCCTCTGCCACTCAGGTGGAGGAGTGGGGAATCAAACCCGGTTCTCCAGATTAGAATCCACCTGCTCTCAACCACTACACCACGCTGGGGGCATCTGGTGCCTGCCAAATATTTTTAGGAAGGGGCATCATTATGGGCATCACTTTGGGTTCCCTGCAGCAGACGAATCCTCATCTGGCTAGACTAAGAGAGGAAGGCAGCTTCATGCGTTTTACTGCATTGGTTGTTGCTGGGGGGTTTCAAGCATTTTGTTCATAACGTCAGCATCTCCCTCGATGTTGATCTTAGGCAGCCTGCAGGGACATCCGTATGCTGGCTGGGACAGCTGTGAGCATGCTCGTCAACACAGCCCCTGAACCCTGTAGAGGAGCTGCAGCAGTGCTGGAACTCTATCACCTGTTGAATGCAGGTGGGTGTCACCTTGTCCCCAGGAAGGAAGCTTAAACAGACACCCGCGGGGCGCTAAATGAGCTCGGTGGGGATCCATTTGGTCACAACTATTGTATGGCTTGGAGCTCATTCCCTCTGAAAATGCAACCAAAGTTGAGACGAAGGTGAAGAATTTATTTTTCGTACCCAGGCGAAGGCCAGTTTGGGATGCTCAGTTTGCCTTCGCGCGCTTGGGATTCAGACGGACTGGAGAGGCTGGTGCTGACACGGGGCTTGTTGGCTAGCTGCAAGAGGGAGATCCTGAGCTGCCTCTTGGATGGTACTCAACAACAGGTAGATGCTATTGAGCGTTTTACAAAAAACAAGCTGTACGTAGTCATTTAATGGGGTAGCTCACACTAGTCGTAAAGGCAGCACAACACGGCCTCCAAAAGCTAAGGAAGATATACAGAAGAATAAGACTTAGTTAACTAAGCAAAAGAAAAACAATGGGTCTGATGAGAACTCAACATTCCCCAGCTGTCACAGAATGTTGAGAATAATATAAAGGGAAAGGGGAGGAAGTTGCCTACTCAAACCTCCAAGAGCTTGTAGAATCTTGGAGGGGGAGATTGGGATGTAGGGGGATGAGATTTCCAGATTGTTCTCCCCCTTTCTTGACTGACCTTCTCCTCCTCTTTGCATTGCTCTGTTCCAGGTTGCTTGCAGTCAGTGGGAAGGAAGCCAACTGGATAATACCCAAAGGAGAGATGGTCAAGCCAAGGGGTGGACAAGGAAAAATGCAGGTTTGGCCAAGGTGTCTAGTCAACCGCTTATAATGGCTAGATGGAACCTTCTCGAGAGAGGAGCCAACATTTCCTTTTCAGAGCAGAGAAGCCACTGATGATTCAGTGGTTCCACTTCTGTGGCCGCAATTGCTGGACCAAGTAGATTGAGTCATTTGTTGGATGGTTCAAAGAGAAGGAGTTTGGTAGAGGAGTGGGGCAAAGGGAGTTTGGCGTGGGCTGGGTTCAGTTCCCAGGGCGATGTCAGCCTGCAGTGGAGAGCAGTCCAGAGAATCCTTTTGTCGTGCTTGGCTGCCAAATCTGGCATCCCCTTTGGTGTACATTGTCATGCAATCCAGCAGGCCCCAGCTCTGCAATTCTCTAAATTTGACTGCATATTTGCTCCCTGTCCTTCCTTTCCCTGCTTCCCGCAGAACTTTGGGGCCCATTCCTTATAAGTGTGTCTGCTTACTAACAACAGGTGCATGTTTCTCTCCTTACCTTCTCTGCAGGCTTGTCTGTTGCTGGACGTGCTGCTTCCAGCTGTTTTAATCCTGATGGAAAAGCAGAAGGATTGTCTTTACTACTGCTTCCAAGGTAAGCCAAACTAAGGCTCATTCTGCACATGCAGAATAATGCACTTTCAAACTGATTTCAGTGCTCTTCGAATCTGTGCAGAATAGCAAAATCCACTTGCAAACAGTGGTGAAAGTGGTTTGAAAATGCATTATTTTGCGTGTGCGGAAGGGGCCTTAGACACTGGAGGAAATGATGGAGAGAAGAATTTTTATCTAATCAGTGCTGGGAGTTTTTTATCCCTCCCTTCCATTAAGGTGCTTAGTTGGTGTTCATAATTCTCCCTTCCTTCATTTTATCCTCCCAAGAACTCTGTGAGGTAGCTTGGACTGAGAGAAGCGAACTAGTTTCATGGCAAGTAGGGATTTAAACCCCGGTTTTTTGCATTCCTGTACATCCCCCCTCCCACATTGTTCACATTTAGCTTATTCTTCCTCCAAGGAATTTTGAGCTATGTAAATGGCCCTCCCCCATTTTATTCACAACAGCCCAGTGAGGTAGGTTAGGCTGAGAGATAATATGCCTGGACTAATGACACACTTCCTCCTCCTTTCCTCTGTCAGTTCAGGGGTTTCTAAATGCAGTGGTGCCTTGGGCGGCTCCCAAGCCCTCAAAATCTGGTTCCTCTACTCCTCTGGCAACCCTGTTAGCATGTTGAGGAGATGGCCAGTGTAAAAGCACTTTCCTTGACTTGTTAATGGCTAATAGTCCAGATGTAACCTTGTGGACTTTTGCCTTGTGGATCCTCTTTCTACAAGTCATGTGTTAATCTTGCCTGCAGTCTTTACCCTGTGGCTTCAGCGTTTCCAAGAGAGCCTGGATGAGATTTGGAAAGTGAAAGAGAGTCGTATATTGGATGGGAACTCCAGGCTACTCCAGGAACTGACCCAGTTCCTCTGGAACAATGCAGAGAGCCCGGTAAGGTACACAGTTGGGTGACACAGCTCCTGTTAGAACATTTATTTTATTTATTTTTATTTTTATTTTTCAAACGTATATACCGCCCAACCCCCAAAGGGCTCTGGGCGGTGGACAACATAAAATTCAGATACAAATAAACATAAAATCGAATATCAATTAGTCACTAATAACATAATTAAAATGCAGCAAGTTAATACATAATATAGCAGTGCCTGCAAGGTCCCTCTTAGACCCTACCGTGGGGGGAGAGAAAAAGGGTGGATCCTGCAGATGGTAATGGACCCTACCTATAAAATGAAAAGGGGGGGGGCACTTTCAGCGGCCGGACACCCCAAAAACCCGGCAGAACAACTCCGTCTTACAGGCCCTGCGGAACTCACCAAGGTCCCGCAGCGCCCGGGCAGCTGGAGGAAGAGTGTTCCACCAGGCAGGGGCCAGGACTGTAAAGGTCCTGGCCCAAGTGGAGGCCAGCCGCATCGTCGAGGGGTCAGGGACTGTCAGCACAGTTTATAGAGGTATTATCAGACAGATAGCTACAAGGGGGCTGAGTAGGGACTGGCACACCGGGCGGGCGCTGGTGGGGTCACGTAGGGGCAGAAAATCATCCTCCAGACCCCTCCCTCTTCCCCCCCGACAAAGGCTGCTGCTGGGCCAACCTCTGTCGGCCAAGCTCTACAGAGGCCTCTGCCAGGCACCCTTGCCAGGCCCGACCTCTCCAGGTAAATGGGGGATGGGGGGGCCAAGTGCGGGGGGGCCATGGGGCAGGAGGTGGAAAACTTGGAGTCAAACCAAGGGGCGCTCCATTTTTCCCAACTACGCCTCTGGGTATTATTATTTAAGCAGTAAAGCTGCTCAGGAAATGCAAGCCCCAGGTTGTGTTTAAAGAAACAGTTTTCTGTCTGAGATCTAATGCAGGAAAAAAAAAACCCACCGTTTTGCAATTTTGCAGCAGAAGCTGATTGTGCACAGTGCTGATTGGCTGGTGACTGTGTTGTCACAAACCCGTGTATTTTCTTCATCCCCAAACCAATGCAGAAGAGTAAAGTCATCGATGTTGTCTGAATTTTTTTTCATCCCAATATTCAGGTGGAGGGGGTGTCAGATTTCATACACAGTTCCTTTCAACACCTTCTGGAGATCTACAGTCTAGAGTGTGACCATTTTAAGGACACGGAGAGACCGCTCTATGAACAATTCCTCCAGAGAGTCCTTTGCTTGCCCTGGCAGGCAAAAGCCCGATACGTTCCTCTTTGTGCAATTCTTCCTTACCTGGGTCCTGGAAAAGTAAGTCAGTTTTGTGTGTAAATGCATATACTTGTGTGTTAGGTGATGGGGAAGTTTAAAACCACTGTGCAGCGCAAACTGCAAGAAACAAACCACCTATAGATTTGAATGCATTTGTTGTCATTTCACCCACTTTAGCTGAATTCTGGAAATCGTACCTTTTTCCAGGGGGCTGAAAATTATTGTATGTCTAACTTCCCTTGGAGAACAACAGTTCCTCTGTTTCTTTTGGCAGAAGTTACGATGATTAAATGTTTCAGGGCGGCAGTTCAGATTCTCCCTGCTTTTAAAAAGGTGAGAATAGCAAAGCAGTTTTTAAGCCAGGGGATCTTTTGGGATGTAAATTTGCCACAGTAAAAGTTCATGGCTTTTGTTATGGATGGCTCATCTGACAATAAATGTATTTGCAGTTTGAGTATAGCAATAGTTTTCCATCTGTGTGTAGTTTTCCAGCATGGTGTAGTGATTAAGAGCAAGTGGATTCTAATATGGAGAACCGGCTTTGATGCCCCACTCCTTCACCTGAGTGGCAGAGGCTTATCTGGTGAACCAGATGTGTTTCCGCACTCCTGCATTCCTGCTGGGTGACCTTGGGCTGGTCACAGTTCTTCAGAACTCTCTCAGCCCCACCTTCCTCACAAGGTGTCTGTTGTGGGGAAAGGAAGGGAAAGGAGTTTGAAAGCTACCTTGAGTCTGTTGGGTGCTGTGTGGCTTCTGGGCTGTATGGCTGTGTTCTAGCAGCATTCTCTCCTGACGTTTTGCCTGCATCTGTGGCTGGCATCTTCAGAGGATCTGATGTTGGTAAAGCAAGTGGAGTACATATACCTGTTGGAGTGTCCAGGGTGCGTGAAGAAACTTTGTCTGTGAGTAACAAAGAAGACAGCCAGGTCAAGAGGTGAGGGCATCTGAATGGAAGTATGAGTAACAATGAAGTCTATAGCATGGGAGTAACAATGGAGATAGCAAGGTCAATAGGTGGGAGCAACTGAATAGAAGTATTCTGGCCTTTGTTTCCTTTGTCTATAGTCATCCTATGTTTGTGTGGAGCTGGTTAGGCACTGTCTTGACTCTAGTATTTTTCAACACTGGCAGCCAAATTCTGTTCATTTTCATGGTTTCTTCCTTTCTGTTAAAATTGTCCATGTGCTTGTGGATTTCAATGGCTTCTCTGGGTAGTCTGACGTAGTGGTTGTCAGAGTGGTCCAGAATTTATTTGAAAACACAGAAAAGAAGTAGGTGGAGGGTATTGGTTTTGATTGATTCATCCTCAAATTTAATGGTGCCAAGGTATTGTTGAATGTTATGGTAATTTTATGGGTCATTATGATATTGTTTATGATGTTGTAAATTCTTCATTGTAAGCCAGCCTGAGTCCACTTGAGGAAGGACAGCTTGGAATAAAATAAATAAAAAATGAAGTCTTGTTAAAATCAAGAAAGTGGTGGAGCTCTTTAGTCATTGATTTTATTTCTTCGCAACTAATTGATTTTAATACTTACCACTCTTACTACTCGGATAGCTTTATGGGCATCTAAAAATAAGTTATCTGAGTCAGATAAATAAATACGTAAGTAAAATGACAACAAAACATTTCAAATATCTGGAGGTCCTCAAAGGACTGAGATTAGGGGTGGTGGGGAGAGAATACAGTTTGGCAAATCTCCATTACAAACTGCCAAATCTTTGGCTGATTCCGCATGGGCCAAAAACAGCAGTGTGAAAACGGTGGGAAAATGGTGTAAAACGGTTTAAAACGGTGTAAAAGGGTTTATACTGTTTTCACATCGTTTTCACACCGCTGTCTTTGGCCCATGCGGAATCAGCCTTTTGCATCCAGGATTCTATACATTCTCAGCAGCCTGAGCTGGCTGATTTGCCCTCCTTACTGATATTTCCTTCCCTTTAATAGGCTCCCAGTTGCTCTTAGGAGTCTGTGCTTCCTAGAGTGTCCTCAGTCCTTGCCAGGTCATATTGTCTGTGTGTGTGTCTGTGTGTGTGTCTGTGTGTGTCTGTGTGTGTCTGTGTGTCTGTGTCTGTGTCTGTGTGTGTCTGTGTGTGTTTTAGAGGGCAGAGGCTCTGTTTTTCTTCTGTTTATTTTGCACAGAATGTTTTTCTGCAAACCAGAGGAGTCCCCAAAGCATTTACAAGTCCAGTCCTGGTCTGCAATAGACTTGCTTTCACTGCTGTTGTTATTAGCATTAGCTGCCCGCTCTCTTGTTTGGTATATTGATGGTCACTCTCCCCTCCCCCACTGACTTCTGGGTCTTTGTGTTAAGGTGTTGGATACCTACAAGGATCTGCCCCAGCACCTCCTGAGCTGCCTTTCGACCAATCACCTGTGTCCCGCTGCCTCCGATTTGTATAAAACCATTCTGCAACAGCAACGCAAAGTCTGGACAGAGGAACAGGAAGACGTCTCAGAGGAAGAACTCGCCCGCAAGTGGGGCCAGCACTGGCTGCCAACCCTCACCTGTGGCTTGACCTCTTCCAACTCTTTCCTTCAGAGTAACACCTCCAACTACCTCCTTGTGTGGACATTACGGCTCTTCCCCGCCTCTTATGCTTTGCTGGCTGAAGGCTTCAAGGGCAAAGATTCCACCCAGATTCATGCCTGGGTCACCTTGTTGAACATTCAGAAGACTGTCACAGGGGTCTTGCCTGCAGGCCAGGAGACCTTGGAGCGACTCTCCGCCTGCCTCTGTGCGAAAGAGGACAACATTCGCCTGGCAGCATTGAGTCTTCTGTGCTCCAGTCCCAGAACCAACCAGTCGTTGTCCGTGATGGACATCCAGCTCCTTAAGGAATTGTTGCCACTCAACTTGAATTGTGACTCCTCTTCTTTCCGCCAGTTCCTCCAAGCCTCAGTGAAAAAGGCTCTGGTGCGGCTAAGAGACAGCTCATTGGCCGCACTCCGACAGCGTATGAAAAACAAGGAGTGCTCGACTGGGGAAGATCTTCAGAGCCCCGTGGTTCGAGCAGTGGGTGAGTCAACAGAGAGTGGCTTGCTCTCTGCTCTTTTATTCATTGCCATTTGAAAATAGCAATTCACGAAAGATCAAAGCTTATCTCGCAAAAGAAAGGACAATAAATGTGATCCAGGTTGCCCTTGTAAGAATGAGATCCAGATTGCCCTTCTTTGACTGTTTGTGCCCGTGCAGTCCGTGCATAGGAGGGTGTCTGCAGAACGATTTCACGTAAATGACTTCAAAGCTTTTACTGGCAGGGTGAGAAGAAGCTTTTTCTTCCGCTTGGATCTATTTGTGGATCATAGATCCTTCCCTGTCAGCAGGGAACTCCTGTGATCTGAGGCGTGAAGCCACGGAGCTCTTCCCCACTGACTAATCTTAATTGTAAGCCTGCAGGCCCGGTTTCTTCTTCTTTTATGTAGTTGTCATATCACATCTAGATAGGAGGTGCGTGATTAATAATAATAACAATAATACCCAAAAAACTTGGACTGCACTTGAAACATCTACATATTTATAAAATCTCCATCTATCAGTTACTAAAGGCCACATTGCTTGGATCTACCTGTTTACTGCACCAATACCTTATGACATCCTAGGTTCTTTAGAAGAACCTGATGGATATGAAGGCCAACACTGACTGAAGATCTGGCATCTGTGATTAATAATAATAATAATAATAATAATAATAATAATAATAATAATAATAATAATAATAATAATAATAATAATAATAATAATAATAATAATAAAAATTGGCATGCTGGACGCCATCCCAAAAACACTAGGGCAGCACTTGAAACATCTTTGAATTGACAAAATTAACATTTGTCAAATTCAGAAGGCAGCCCTGCTGGGATCCACACGAATACTACGCCGATACATTACAACTTCCTAGGCTTCTGGGTGAGGCTCGAATTGTAATGAAGGCCAACAGCCAGCTAAAGATCTGGCAGCTGTGAAATCTACACACAATACATAGCCAATAATGTATGTACCACTACAACTGCTACTACTACTACTACTACTTCACTACATACTACTACTGCACTTGCACTACTACTACACGGCGGGATGCCCACAACTTCCTAGGCCTCTGGGTGAGGCTCAAATTGTAATGAAGGCCAACAACCAGCTAAAGATCTGGCAGCTGTGAAATCTACAATAATGATGATGATGATGATGTTGTTGTTCCTGGGCAGCAGCTGATCATCCAGCTGTTGATAAAACCATGTTTCTTGACACCCCTGTTGTCCAGAATCTTGCTTTCCTGCCCCCCTCTGTATTTTTCATCCCTTTTGCCACCCTGCTGACCAATCTCATCAATTGCACAGATTTTGTGGAATGGCTGCTGCAGCTCTGCGCTTCCTCTCTGATGTCGGGGTCCAACTTCCAGAGGCGGAAATCAGCCCTCCTCCTCCTGGCGGCTGTCCTGGAAACCTGCACTGACAGCTGGAGTCCAGAGCGCAAGAAGGGGCAGCCTCCTCGTAAGTTGCTTGGCAGTCTGCCTTTGTGAGTGCAGATCTGGGAATGGACAGATGTGAACACAGATGTGGACTGTTCAGGCAGTCATTAATTGTAGGGTCCTCCTCGGAGTTAGCCTGCAACTATACAAGGGATCTCTTTCCTTCCCCAACCGCGCCTTCTGACGTTGGCAAAAGTGTAGGTCTTTTTCCAAACTTTTAGGCGGAAATGCCCGGAATTGAACTTGTGACCTTCTGCATGTAAAGCGGATGCTCATCCACTGAGCCACAGCCCCTCCCTTAAATAGCATGAATATATATTGTATACTATTCATACTATTCAGTATTGTCTACTCTGGCCATGGCTCTCCAAGAGTCTCATAGGTCCTTGGAGATTCAGCTTGAAATTCTGTAAGTTAAAAAAATGTGCTTAATGTCTGAGAGGCAGCTCTTCTGTCAGATTTCATCATGCCTGTCTGCTTGGAGCTCCGGGAAGCACATACGCATCTCTGCTCTTCATCTCCATTCATGCTAAGAGCAACCTAAGGAGGCCATGTGGTTTACAGTAGAACACCATTTCCTAAGTAATGTACAGGTTTGAAAGCAGAACAATTGTGCCCAGTAGGACCTTAGAGACCTACAAGATATGAGGAGGGGGTATAAGCTTTCCTGAGTCAAAGTTGACCTAAAGAGCTTTTATTTTTGAAAGCTTATACCTCCAATTTTTTGTTGGTATCTGAGGTGCTGTTGAACTTGAATCCAGCTCTCCAGTGAGATAGGTTAGGCTGAGAGGAAATCACTGACCCAAGGGCTCCCACAGAGATTTGTGGATCAGTGGGGTTTCAAGCCAGATTTCTCCCAATCCTCAGCAACAAAACTTCCCCTTTTCTCTTCTCCCCTCATATTATCCTAACAAACACCCTGTGAGAAGGGTTGGTCAGTAGAGAGGGACTGCACCCATTGAGCTTTATGGCTGAGTGGGGACTTGAACCCAGGTTTCTCTGAAGTCTGACAAAGCTTTCTTACTTTGACTCAGAACCAAATAGAACAGCGTTTTCTATTCTGACCCGCGGCAGCTCTCCACTGTGTGAAATGCTGTTGTATATTGTTGCAGGCAATATGGCTGCGCTTCTGAGCAGGGCCAAGAGCAAAGGATGCTGGGATTTTTTCTCCAGAAGCAATACACTGATGCTGCTGAGCTGCTTGCAGGACAGCACGAACGAGGTAGGCGGTCCGTGACTCCGTTCTGACTCCTCTGTGTGATTACGTACGTACCTAGAGTTACGGAAGTATTCTGTGTAAGGCTGAGTCAAACAGTCCCATTCTGACTTTGAATAGGTTACAAAAAGGGACTCTAGTGTTTGGGAGTAATGGAGGGTACAAACAAACAGTGTATGTCCCATCTTCCTGGCATAGGTTTAATGTTATGCCTTCTGCCTTGTTACATGGCAGATTTAATAAGCAAGAAAAGGCTAAAAGATTGTGCCCATATAACGATGGCTCAGTTGAATCTCTGGCCCACCAATTACTACACTGTCTCAGATTCAAGGAAATCAGATCCAAGTATGTGAATCTTACTCCTTTACATTTACCCCATCTCCCCGATTTAATTAGATTACACTACTTGTTGGACAATCCTGATCCTTCTCTCTGTACGATAGTGGCAGACTTTCTCCTGGAAATTACTAAACGCCAGTAGATTTCCTTCGACCTGTATTGTATATGCTTTTTAATCCGTTTTTTATTATTGTTGTACTGTTGTCTATGCCAATAAAGGCTTGCTTCTATATATCTTCCTGGCAGCAATTAATGGAACTGCAGGTGGGAAAATACATCTGCGTGGTGAGCAGATATCCCAGAAATGTTTCCCTATATATCCTGATATGCAATCACTGACCACTCTGTTCCTCCCTCCCACCCCAATCCAAAGCAAGGGTAAATGAATGAAAACAAAGTCACTTCAGAGCAAGGGCTCTTGCTCTGAACTGACTTTGTTTGCATTCAGTCACAATGTGATTGATTATTTGATGCTGTGGTATTATTATGTTCATATTGGCTGGCAACAGATTATAAAATATAAGAAACCCATTAGGATAAAATAACAACAAATAGCATAGAAGTGACTCTCTTGTTTATTCGTTGTCACTCTAGGGTTCTACCCAAGGTATTCTTTGCAGCTCCTCTAACAAGAGTTTCTTATTAGCAGTGTTGAGAAATGCATAAATACTATCTGCCAGCAGGTAGTAATATGTCCCTTGAATGCATTTCAGTTTGATTCTGAGTTAATCCAACTGGACAATTAATGCCAAAACATTTTTCAGTAAAACCCAAGTGGTAAATTGCTATAACTTCAGAGACGGTGCAGCCGCCTTGAGCATGTATCGAAAGCTTCTTTTTCCCCTTTGTAACCAAAACACCGTTTCCTACAGAATGTACAGGTTTGAAAGCAACAAATGAACTTTCATGTTCTGTGGTATTGACAGGGTCTCACATTCAAGATGGCGTCCTTCGATCCTCATTCAGCTCCTCTCTCTTACTTGTCTGCAGATCCGTGAATTGGCAGCTGAGCTCCTTGTTAGTTACTTCCCACCAGCTTTCCCAGAATCCATTGCTGTGGCTCTATTTGAGCGTGCGCTGGAAGCCGTGAGCAGCCCCAGAGTTCCCGAGGCTGAAGCAGGAGCTGTTATGATGAAAACCGTCTTCCAAAAGTAGAGTCTTGCTTCTTAGCTGCCTGTGCCTTTTTGTGGTGTGTGCGCTTACGTGTGTGCGTGTGCGCGCTGTTGAGTCACATCTGGCGTATGGCGACCCCATCGAATTTTCAAGGCAAGAGAAACTCAGAGGGAGTTTGCCATTGCTTGCCTCTGCGTGGGCTGAGAGAGTTCTGAAAGAACTGTGACTGACCCAAGGTCACCCGACAGGTGTCATGTGGAGGAGCAGGGAAACAAATCCAGTTCACCAGATAAGAGTCCACTGGCCCTAACCACTACACCAAACTAGCCTTTTTGTTAACACTCAGAATAGAACCAGAGCAGCTGATATCAGAGTTCCATTTTGGTTTGCCTTCTGTTGGCCCAGCACTTGCCTTTGCATGTTTCCCAATCATCAGTGGTTGTCCTTTCCTTAGATGGAAGACTTCATTAGATTTAAGTGCAGCTAGATCCATATCAATCCCCAGATCCATTGACAGCTGGTGAGAAGCTTTGACTCAGGGCCTCACGGGCAGAAGATCACAGGTTCTATCCTGAGCATTTCTAGTGAAACTTTCTCCGGTCCCCAGCATTGGAAAAAGCCATTCTCTGCCAGATAGATGCTGCTGCTACTACTCACCAGAGCTACCAATAGTGTGACTTGGTAGAAGGCAGCTTTCTGTGTTTGTGTAGGGAGGGCAAATTCCCCATGGGGAGGAAAAATAGCACCACAAGTTAATGAGATGTCTATGGAGAGTGGAATAAAATGGGACAGCTTCTAGCAATTCCCCGTTCCCAAGTGTGGTGAGAGATACCTAAAAGCATTCACATTTGGGGGTATTTCTATCTTCACTGCATCCTCTCTATCCTCGGCCAGAATAGCCTGTGGTTGTGTTTGTGAAAGGTGAAAGATTTATGGGATCTGAAGAGAAACCAGTGTTTGTGTATGGAGCTGGGCGTGCTCCTGTTAGCATTGTCGTAACTGGTTGTGCCCCACCAGGTCGGACACCTGTACCTTGAAACGCATTTTGGCCAAGCAAGAACAGGCAGTGGAATGTCAACACCTCAGCTTCATCGAGTACCTCCTTGGCGTGCTGCAGGTTCATATCTCCAGCGCTCACCGTGACTTGTTACAAGCAGCCCATTCCACACCCATACACGGTGAGCACCTTGACTGAGCAAGAATCTCTCTGGAAACCCTGAAAGCGCAGCTGGTTGATGGATTAGTTCTTAGGTTTGACTCAGAGGACGGGCCTGGGTCTCCATTGCCCACAGCAACCCAACTTGGTTAATATCACCTTGACTCCTTTGTTGTTGGTTGGGAAAGGTGCAGTAGCCCAAAGCGTATTCCTGCGCCCTGTTAGCTGTAACTCAACCCTCCTTCAAAAGATGCAAGCCATGATTCTTAACACTGACACTGTTTTCCAGTGTTGGTGCAGAGGACGTAAACCCCCTGCCATTATAGTACAAACTGATTTGTGTGATTTTCGGTGATGCTGAGTTAATCTGGGACGGTGTAAAGAAAAAAGAATTGCCCTTCCCAAGGCTGAATGCTAACTGGAATATTGTGTCTGTGCAGGAGTGGTTTTGGCTCTCCGGCGATGTCTGTTGGAGGTGCCAGCGGTAGTTGCCTCTATGTCAGAAGCGCGACTTGTGCAATGTTGGCGGGATTTCCTTAGCCGCTTGGTGGAGAGTGTGAGAGATGCTGTTCGCTTGCTCCTAGGGATGCTGCAGGGCAAACAAGCATCGAGCTGCAGCCAGGAAGGTGAGAGCAGACCAGGATCCAAGATCAGTTCACTCAGGCCCCTTCCGCACATGCAGAATAATGCACTTTCAATCCACTTTCACAATTGTTTGCAAGTGGATTTTGCTATTCCGCACAGTAAAATCCAGCTGCAAAGTGCATTGAAAGTAGATTGAAAGTGCATTATTCTGCATGTGCAGAAGGGGCCTCAGTCTGCCTTCGAACGCTGGGCCGTGATCGTTAAGCACCAAAGTTTGTTTTCCTTTAATTTTTCCCAGGTATTCAGCACAGTGCAGTCCTAAGCAGAGTGACACCTTTCTGTGCCCACTGACATCAGCAGACGTAAAAGATCACTCTGCTTATAATGCCTCTGTTAGTCCAGCAATCAAGTCAACCGCTCCTGTGGTTTTCCAGGCTGTGAGGCCATAGTTTTTTGCTCCAGGCATAATATACTGATTATGCAGACTTCACAGGTTTTTAAGAATAAATTTACATATGAAAAAAGCATTATTAAAGAAATATTATTTTTCAGTGGTGCACACATGAGATCCAGCTAGGATTGTTTCAGGAGCCCAAGAAAGAACACTTTTCTTTCATTGCTAATTTTGGGGGGGAGGGGGACACAAATCTTACAACTGCAGAAAGCAAGTAATTTATTGCATTGTGTTGATCGTGAGGGATTGTTGCAGGAATTAGCTGGCTGCACTTCCTGCTGCAGCAAGTTCATGAAGCTATTTTGCATTCCTCTGGTGGAGCTAATTGCCCAAAGTTCATCAGAAGAAGTAATTTGTCAAGTGCACCTATTAGATTCTCTTTCTCTCTGTCTCTCTCTCACCTTAGATAATCTGGGACACATTGTGGAGCTATTTAAACATTTAAAAGATCTGTTACTCTAATGCACAGGTGTCAAACTCGCGGCCCTCCAGATGTTATAGACTACAGTTCCCATCATCCCCTGCCAGCATGATGCTGGCAGGGGATGATGGAAACTGTAGTCCATAACATCTGGAGGGTTGCGGGTTTGACACCTATGCTCCAATGGGTTGACTTAAACTTTGCTACCCTAGTGAAAACATCTGAAAGAAAAAGACACCTTTTTGATGCATTGAAAACATCTTAAGGAATAAGAAACCTTTTCGATGCATTGAACCTCCTGAGAAACCCTACCATACTTTGTTCTGCAACATGGTTAGAGTGTTATTAGTAGAATCCTGCAAGTTTTCCAGATAAATTAGGGTCCATACTCCCATCAGTTTCCCCCACTAAAGCCCGGGCCAATAGGGCGGCCATGCTGACAGGAACCTCGCGGCTCTCAGATGTTCAGGAATTGTACAGTTCCCATCAGCCCTACCAGCCTGGCCAATTGAACATGCTGACAGAGCCGTGATGGGGTGTGGACTCCCTACCGCTGGGCTAGGGTCTGGGAGACCCGGGGTCAAATCTCCACTCTGCTTTGAAAATGTCAGATGACTTTGGGCCAGATGCTCTCTCCCAGTCCAATCTACCTCACAGGGTTGTTGTGATAAAATGCAGGAGAGGAGAACAATATGAACTGCTTTCTTTATGCCTAATAAAGCTTTTTGGATGGGATTGGA
The DNA here is from genome assembly GCF_021028975.2 of Sphaerodactylus townsendi. Taxonomy (NCBI): domain Eukaryota; kingdom Metazoa; phylum Chordata; class Lepidosauria; order Squamata; family Sphaerodactylidae; genus Sphaerodactylus; species Sphaerodactylus townsendi. The sequence goes on from NC_059437.1 coordinate 43,475,741, forward strand.
CGAACTGCTTTGGGATCCTAAAGGGGAGAAAAATGGGGTGTAAATGGAGTTTTTAAAAATGTCGTATGCTAGCTGTCTTAACTCCTGCTTGCTTTTGCTGCAGCTGTTGCACCTTCATTTGCGGACGTGGGGAATGCGATCGGCAGTCTCATCCAGCTCGGGAAGGACCCGGGCCAGGAAGACGAGGAGGATCCCATTCTGCTGTCGGAGGAGCACAGTCTCGTTCTGACCTGCTGCTGGGTCTCTGTGAAAGTAAGCGTCTGGCTGTAGGAGGTTAAGAGCAGCAGTGGCGTAGGAGGTTAAGAGCTCATGTATCTAATCTGGAGGAACCGGGTTTGATTCCCAGCTCTGCCACCTGAGCTGTGGAGGCTTATCTGGGGAATTCAGATTAACCTGTGCACTCCCACACACACCAGCTGGGTGACCTTGGGCTAGTCACAGCTTCTCGGAGCTCTCTCAGCCCCACCCACCTCACAGGGTGTTTGTTGTGAGGGGGGAAGGGCAAGGAGATTGTCAGCCCCTTTGAGTCTGCTGCAGGAGAGAAAGGGGGGATAGAAATCCAAACTCTTCTTCTTCTACTACTTGGAAATACAATTGAAATTTATCGTAATGGCGCAGAAACAGGATCAGTACTAGAAAGCACCTTGTGGATTAACCCTGCTGTGAATCGTGAGGGCAACATAACACCAAGCTTAGTCCCAGCTCTGAGGAGGAAAGGGCCTGCTTCATTTTTTCATTAGACTTTCTCCCCCCGTAGGAAATTGGACTGCTCTTGGGAGGCCTTGCAGAGAAAATTTTGCTTCTACCACCACAAGTGGGATGTGGACCTCTCCTGCCACTTCCTGTGGTCAAGATGGCCTCTGAAGGGTTTCAGGAGATCTTACTGAGGTGCCGGCACTGGGTAAGAGCTCCACAACCGGGGTTCAATACTGGCAAAGGCATGGAGTGATGGGCCGGTTGTGCACAAGACGTCTGGTGCACGATGGAGGTGAATGTTGATTGTGGCAAGATTTCTTGTACAGCCTTATTCTTTGGACCCCGTTGCACTTTCAATTCTCTCTGCAGCGAACGAGACCACTTCTGCCTTGACTTTTAATTTGCGTCGCTGCCAGAGTAGGCTGATTTGCCAGTGAGCACAGCTTTGCCCCGGACATGTTCCCTCCGCCCATGGCCAGCCTTTCCACTCCCCCATACTGCCGCCATGTCTCCCCCTTTGCCCACACACTTCTATGTTACTGGCTGCTTCCTGCTTCCCTAAATACTCATATATTGATATAATAATATCAGAGAGTTGATTTTGCAAAGAACAGTACAAGCAGGGGCTCTTTTTTGGCTCCACCCCACCTCCCCTGCTCTACCTCACCCCTCCCTGATGATTAGGAGGGTTTTTAAAACTTTATTTTTTACAAGCTTCTTTTTAAAAAATAGGTCTTCCTCTTCCCTTTTCTTGAGTTAGCTAGAGAGTACGTGTGTGTGTGGAGGGGAAGGGAAGGGAAAGGAAAGGAAGTGAGGCGGAGAGAATATCAGCTCTAGTTTTTGGACTACTGAGTGTGATGAGATCTGTGCCTTTAAGGCTGTTGATGGGCAGAGTTAAGGGAATTAGGAGATAGTATGTATTGGCTGTGCTGTCACCAACACTACCTTGTATATCTCAATTAATGGTTCAGCTTGTATACATATATAAATTTGAAGGATCAACTTGTATATGAATGCATGCCATTTTTACGAGTCTATAATGTGGAGTTCAACCTGATTCCACTCACTGGCAACTCTCACAGATCCTGATTCTCCTCTAGGGAGCCGTGGAGGGCTGCAGTGTGGGATTCACCAAGTTCTGTGCCACACTGCTGAGCCTCCCTGACCTAGAGCTTCAAGAGGTGCCCAAGGCAATCCTAGAACAGGTAATATTTTTACTATTGTGTTATCATGTAACATTTTAAGAGCAGAAGAGGTGGCCTGAAACACCATCAGTGCATTTAAAATGCAAACATAATTGAAAAGTGGTGGACTTTGGAGAACTGGGTTTGATTCCTCACTCCTCCACATGAGGTAATCTGGTGAATCGGGTTTATTTCCCTTCTCTGCCACGTGAAGGAGGAGACACCTCATGAGGTAGATCACCTGCTGGCTGACCATGGGCTAGTCACAGTTCTCTCCGAACTCTCTCAGCCCCACCTACCTCACAGGGTGTCTGTTGTGGGGAGGAAGGGAAAGGAGTTTTTAAGCCACTTTGAGACTCCTTAGAGAAGGGAAAAAATGGGATATACGGACCAACTCTTCTTCTTTTGGTCACGAGTGCATGGTGCAGTTTGAATCAAGAAAAATCTGAAGGTGGAAAGAATACGTTAAAAATCTGGATATATTCAAAAATCTTGAGGTAGAAAGTACAAATTGACAGAGCCATCTTGCAATTTTATTTAAAATATATTGATAAGGTAAAATACGACTTATATATGAATAAACGTATATGTAGCTTTAATATGTATATAAGAACATAAGAACAAGCCAGCTGGATCAGACCAGAGTCCATCTAGTCCAGCTCTCTATTTTATGCCCCAGGGAGACCTTTCATCATATGGAGCAATATTCATGGCCTGGGTGGGCAGAGACAATGTAGCAGTGAAATAAATATTGTATCTGGGGAGATGAAATTCAGACAATACAACTGCTATTTGCTGTGTCCAGGTGTGGCACAGGTGTGGATCTGCTGTTGTCTGTGACGTAAATGGCATTTGCAGCACAATGTCCCCTTACCACTGTTTAAATAAAATATTGTAGCTACGGTGATGAGATTTAGACAGTAAGAACATAAGAACATAAGAACAAGCCAGCTGGATCAGACCAGAGTCCATCTAGTCCAGCTCTCTGCTACTCGCAGTGGCCCACCAGGTGCCTTTGGGAGCTCACATGCAGGATGTGAGAGCAATGGCCTTCTGCGGCTGTTGCTCCCGAGCACCTGGTCTGTTAAGGCATTTGCAATCTCAGATCAAAGAGGATCAAGATTGGTAGCCATAAATCGACTTCTTCTCCATAAATCTGTCCAAGCCCCTTTTAAAGCTATCCAGGTTAGTGGCCATCACCACCTCCTGTGGCAGCATATTCCAAACACCAATCACACGTTGCGTGAAGAAGTGTTTCCTTTTATTAGTCCTAATTCTTCCCCTCAGCATTTTCAATGGAATCCCCCCTGGTTTTAGTATTGTGAGAAAGAGAGAAAAATTTCTCTCTGTCAACATTTTCTACCCCATGCATAATTTTATAGGCTTTTATAGACTTCAATCATATCCCCCCTCAGCACTGGCGGACTTGCCTAGGGACAAGGGGTACCCCTTGTCAATCCCAGGAGCATCCCATTACTGATCACGCATGGGGGAAGCCAAGAAACATCCCCTCACGCCATGAACTGATTTTGGAAGCCCAAAGCTTAAGCCCGGCATTCAGGGAAGCGGCTGCTGAAAAATTAAGAGGAAAGCCCTGACATAGCCCCGCCCACTCGCTACAGTGGCCCTGAGTGTGTGTCAGAGAGTGGGGAGAAACCATGTGTGCCTCCAGGAGGAGGACTGGGAGAGCTCCACCTCCCTCCCTCTCGTAGAGTGCAGTGCCTTATTCTCCAGTAAGTCCTTGATGTTGCTCTCAGCCCTTCTCCCAAGCAGAGGGGCGCCAGCCAGCACTGGGAAGAAGTCCATAGGCTGGCTAGGAAGACGTCCCTGCCCCACAAGGTGTTTGTTGTTGTGGCAGGAGAGGGAGGAAGGCAGCGTTTGTGAACTTTGTTTGGAGACTCCTTAAAGGTAATGTGCAAATCCAAACAGCTGCACTTCTATCCATAAAATCTCTTGTTTGCAATTGTGAATGGCCTTGATTGGGTGTGTGGGGGGGGGGGGGGGGGGGGGGCCTGGCATACAACTTCTTAACTTTTGCTGTGGGAGCTGAGATGTAATCTGCAGAGCTGGAGATTTGATTCCCCACTCTCTGCCCCTAAGGTGTTTGCTGTGGGGCAGAGGAAAGGGAGGGGGTGTTTGTTAGCTGTTTGGAGACTCCTTATAGGCAATGTATGAATCCAAACTGTTCTTCACTATTCCTAAGAAAAATTTGCTTACAATTGTGGATGCTTAGCAATATTATTAGAAGTGGCTGAGGGGGGGGATGGAGGCCTGGCTTCATAACTTTTGCTGTGGGGCTGGGCTGTAATCTGCAGAGTGAGTTTGATGCCCCACTTTCTCTACTTACAAGGTGCTTGCTGTGGGGAGGAGGAGGGTGTTTGTTAGCTGTTTGGAGACTCCTTATAGGCAATGTATGAGATCCAAGCTGTTCTTCTATTCCTAACATTTTGTTTGCAATTGTAGAATGCTTAGCCTTAATATTAGAGGGGGGGTGGGATGGAGCGCCTGGCTTCTTAACTTTTGCTGTGGGGCTGGGCTGTAATCTGCAGAGTGAGTTTGATGCCCACTTTCTCTGCCCACAAGGTGTTTGCTGTGTGGGGAGAGGGAAAGGGAGGGTGTTTGTTAGCTGTTTGGAGACTCCTTATAGGCAATGTATGAGATCCAAACTGTTCTTCTATTCCTAAAATTTTGTTTGCAATTGTATTGAATAGCCTTAATATTAAGCAGAGTGAGGGGATGGAAGCCTGGCTTCTTAACTTTGCTGTGGGGCTGGGCTGCTTAATCTGCAGAGCTGAGTTTGATGCCCCACTTTCTCTGCCCCACAAGGTGCTTGCTGTGTGGGGGGGAGAGAGAAGAGGGAGGGGGTGTTTGCTAGCTGTTTGGAGACTCCCTTATAGGCAATGTATGAATCCAAACTGTTCTTCTATTCCTAAAATTTTGTTTGCTATTGTAGGAATAGCCTTAATAATATTAGAGGGGATGGAGCCTGGCTTCTTAACTTTTGCTGTGGGGCTGGACTGGAATCTGCAGAGTGAGTTTGATGCACTTTTCTCTGCTACAAGGTGTTTGCTGTGGGGAGAGGAAAGGAGGTGTTTGTTAGCTGTTTGGGAGCTCATATAGGCAATGTATGAATCAAACTGTTCTTCTATTCCTAAAATTTTGCTTGCAATTGTGAATAGCTATCTTAATATTGCGGGGGGGATGGGCGCCTGGCTATAACTTTGCTGTGGGGCTGGAAACATAATCTGCAGAGTGAGTTTGATGCCCACTTTCTCTCTGCCCACAAGGTGCTTACTGTGAGGGAGAGGAAAGGAGAAGTGTTTGTTAGCTGTTTGGGAGCTCATATAGGCAATGTATGAATCAAACTGTTCTTCTATTCTAAAATTTTGTTTGCAATTGTGAATAGCCTTAATATTAGAGGGATGGAAGCCTGGCTTCTGCTTTGCTGTGGGGCTGGGCTGTAATGCAGAGTGAGTTTGATGCCCACTTTCTCTGCCCACAGGTGCTTGCTAGGAGAGGAAAGGAGGGTGTTTGTTAGCTGTTTGGAGACTCCTTATAGGCAATGTATGAATCAAACTGTTCAGCTATTCCTAACATTTTGTTTGCTATTGTGAATAGCCTTGTATATTAGGGGGGGGGGGGGGGGATGGAGCCTGGCTTCTTAACTTTGCTGTGGGGCTGGGCTGTGTCTGCAGAGTGAGTTTGATGCCCCACTTTCTCTCTGCCCTGAGAATAACTGCTGTGTGGGAGAGAAAGGGAGGGTGTTTGTTAGCTGTTGAGTGCCAAAGGCAATGTATGAATCAGCTTGTTCTTCTCTTCCTAAATTTTTGTTTGCATTTGTAGATATGTAATATTAGAGGGATGGGCCTGGCCTAACTTTTTTGCTGTGGGGCTGGACTAGGAATCTGCAGAGTGAGTTTGATGCCACCCCACTTTCTCACCTAAGGTGCTGTGGGGGGAGAGGAAAGGAGAGTGTTTGTTAGCTGTTGGAGACTCCTTATAGGCAATGTATGAATCAAATTGTTCTTCTATTCCTAAAATTTTTGTTTGGTGTAGATAGCCTTAATAGGGGTGGAGGCGCCTGGCTTCTTAACTTTTGCTGTGGGGGCTGGGCTGCTTAATCTGCAGAGCTGAGTTTGATGCCCCACTCTGTCTGCCCCACCTGCTACCCTACAAGGGCAGGAAAAGGGGAGAGAGGAAGAAAGTGGGGGAGGAGAGGAAAGGAAGGCATTTGTTAGCTTACCAAGCTCGCCCTTCCTTTCTCCACAACAGACACCTTGTAAAGTAGATGTGGTTGAGAGGGTTCAACGAGAACTAGCTCAATGTCCCCAATCAGGGTTCTTGTGTAGGAGGGTGATAACATGTCTAATTCATCAGATAAAGGTCCACCACTCATGTGGAGGAGTAAGGAATCAAGCCCAGTTTTCCATATTAGATGCCACCAGGCTGAAAAGGGCACATTCATTCATCTTTGCCCATACACTTGGCACTAAATTACCTATAACATCAATTATGAGGGTCTCTTATGATTCTTTTGGATGTTTGTTTTAGACAGATTGTTGCCACTTGGTGTTGGGAGCAGGTCCTCTCTCAGAGCAGTGGCTGGTTGCTTAATTTGGAGAGGGACAGGTTGGTCAATAAAGCAAAATAGAAGCTCTGATAGAAAGTCAATTTGTAGTGCAAAAAAATATTTAGGGGAATTGGTCAAACATCCATTTTGTTTTCCCCCTTCCTCAGCTGCTTTGGCTTTTGACAAAAGCATGAGGTTCCGATCTTCCTGCATCATGTGGTGAGTGGAGCCCACTCTTTCTGGCCTTCAAGAGGGGACCTATCTCCATCTAGACCAGCGAGGTGGTTTCCAGTATTAGCCAGCCAAATACATCAGACCAACTCCTGAGCAGACCTTGTGAGTTACAGCAGTCCCTATTCTCAGCATACTGTCAAGTGAAAAACTCAGAGGCACACTGGCAGAAAATGATGCCCAGAGGCAAGAACAGAGTTTTCCACCCCTACCCCACACCTGCGCCGTGCCCAGCCAGCACTGGGGGCACAAACGGGTTTTTCCACCCCCCATCAAGCCCCACTTATGGTTTCCCTGTCAGCTGCGAGGGGGGGGCCATCCGTAGCCTCAGAAGCCATGGCTCCCCCACTCCAGACTCTGGGGGCTTTGGGGGGGGGGGAGGCGGCCCAGTCCGCATGCTTAACTCAGAAGGCCCTGCATCTTTGCCAGGCCGTCTCTACCTAGGCATGTAGGTAGGGGAGTTTGCAGGAATGATAAACACTGTTTCTAAAAAATACCCACCCACCCCTTCTACTACAGGTTTGTCTGGTAACCAAGAACACTGGAACCTTGACACTTGTTTTTTAAAAATGAGTGCCAGAGTATAGGTAGAGGCACTACTGCAAGGTGGCAGATTTGCCCCACATCAGATCCACAAAGATAAATGGGGAAAGCCTGCTATCCAAGGTACTTCAGCCAACTCACAGTTGTCTCTCTGATTTTCTTTCTTTGTTCAAACTGCTACTTGCTTTGGGGGAAGGTTCCAACTTCTGATGGAAGTAGGTGATTTGTGAGAGATTTACATGCTTAAAGGGATTAATTCCCACTTGCACTGGCTTGGAGCTGTTTCTGAGGCTAACAACCTACCTCATAGGGTTGGTGTGAGGACAAAATTAGGAAAGAGAGTTGGTGGGGAGAACCATGTATGTTTTGCTGGTGGTGGGAGGTGTTTTGTGAGCTGGTACAAAAAATCATTGTTTGAGTTGTGGGGGGGGGGGGGGAGGTGAGTGCGTCCCATACCGGGGGGGGGGGGGGCACCAAACTCAGATTTTGTCCCCGGGCTCCAGTTTGCCTAGATTCGCCCCTGCCCCTCAGCCATCTCCTCTCCAAACTAAAGAGTCCCAAACACTGCAGCCTCTCCTCATAGGGAAGGTGCTCCTCATAGGGAAGGTGCTCCATATGATGAAAGGTCTCCCTGAGGCATAAAATCAGAAGCGAAATTGACAGTTGAGCTGTCAGGCAATTTACTGGTAAATAGAGAAACAGAGATCATGTAACTACCCTGTTTCCCCGAATATAAGACATCCCCTGAAAATAAGACATAGTAGAGGTTTTGCTGAAGTGCGAAATATAAGGCATTCCCCAAAAGTAAGACGTAGCAAAGTTTTTGTTTGGAAGCATGCCCGACGAACAGAACACAGAAAAATAAGACATCCCCTGAAAATAAGACATAGCGCATCTTTGGGAGCAAAAATTAATATAAGACACTGTCTTATTTTCGGGGAAACACAGTATTACTACAAACTCATGACCACATGAAAGTGCCTTATACTGAGGCCCCTTCCGCACATGCAGGATAATGCACTTTCAATCCCCTTTCAGTGCACTTTGCAGCTGGGTTTTACTTTGTGAAATACCAGAATCCACTTGCAAACAATTGTGAAAGTGGATTGAAAGTGCGTTATTCTGCATGTGCGGAAGGGGCCTGGGTCAGGGGCCTGTTATTGTCTTCTCTGTCTGGTAGTTTTTGCATCACCTACTACTTGATCCTTCTAAATGGAGATGCCGGGGATCGAACCCTCTGCAAATGTTTCTACAAAGCAAATGCTGTACTACCGAGGCATTGGCTACGCTGCATCCATGACTAAATCCATCTTCCCATTTTCATTCCATCGAATTCGCTTGCAGTGATAAACAAAGGGAAGGACTATTGCTCAGTAGCAGAGAATGCATTGTTTGCATGGACACCAGTGGTCTGATTCCGTACAGGATGACTGTATACTTATTTGTTAAACTGCTGCCAACTCGTCTCCTTGGTTTCTGTTCTTCTAGGGCCTGGTATTGCTCAGCAGTCCCAGGAGCAGCTCCATTACGCGAAGGGCGGCTGGATTCCCCATGCTCTTCTTATGCATTCTGGCTGGGGAGGGCCCCACCAAGTCACGCCCTCTGCTCACGCACGGCTGTCAGACTTTGCTGGCCTTAGCCAGCATGCCTCTGTCCCAAGACTGGAACCAGACCCTGGACTTGCCTCAGGTAAATAAGCAGAGTTGTTCTGGCAGAAGTGTAGTGGGGGGGGAAATGGCGTCTGGGGCAAAATGGCGCCCCCCGCAACTCCCACCCCCCCTAAATCAGTGAGCCCTTCCCAGAATCCGCAGCCCCTGGATCAACCCAGAAGTAGAGAAAATACCGATATTTGGGCTGCATACTCAGGGCTGCTCTAGAGGTGTGGTTCTTCTCCTTAGATCTCTGGCTCTGCTTGCGGTTGCTCCCCAAGTTCAGAGTTCCTTTGCAGCCCAGGATTAGCGCTGTAAAAGGAGAGAATTTGTGTGTGGAATTTTTATTTTATTTATAGCCTACTTTTCTCACTGAGGCTCATTCTGCACATGCAGAATAAGGCACTTTCAAACTACTTTCAGTGCTGTTTGAAGCTGTGTGGAATAGCAAAATCCACTTGCAAACAGTTGTGAAAGTGGTTTGAAAACGCGTTATTCTGCGTGTGCGGAAGGGGCCTGAGATTCAAACTGGATCATGAACCATAGGTAATAGTTGTCTCCTTTTGGGCTGTCCTCCATAGGTTTCGGCTGTGCATGTGTTACAAACACTGGTCCGGGGTTCTGAGCTTGGGGCAGCCCTACGCCAGTACGTCACACCCATGGTGATTCTAGTCCTCAAGGCCCTCGACTCCCCTAGCTGGGCCATGAGAAACGCTGCCATCCAGCTCTTTGGTGAGTCCGTGCTTCCTCTTGCCTCTTGACCAGGGAAGTCTGCAGAGAGCGGGCTCTGCGGGCTCTGATTGTTCCCCTTTGAGTGAGAGAGAATAAAAGCCCCATTCTGCCAACATAAGAACATAAGAACAAGCCAGCTGGATCAGACCAGAGTCCATCTAGTCCAGCACTCTGCTACTCGCAGTGGCCCACCAGGTGCCTTTGGGAGTTCACAGGCAGGATGTGAAAGCAATGGCCTGCTGCTGCTGCTGCTGCTCCTGAGCACCTGGTCTGCTAAGGCATTTGCAATCTGAGATCAAGGAGGATCAAGACTGGTAGCCATAAATCGACTTCTCCTCCATAAATCTGTCCAAGCCCTTTTTAAAGCTATCCAGGTTAGCGGCCATCACCACCTCCTGGGGCAGCATATTCCAAACACCAATCACACGTTGCGTGAAGAAGTGTTTCCTTTGATTAGTCCTAACTCTTGCAGAACAGGTGGGATGAATATGTGACTGGGAGAGCCAGCAGCGGTCTTCTCAGCCTTGAAAAGTCTACATCTGTCTCTGTATCTCTCCCCCAACCCCCGGTTTCTCTTTCAGGTGCCTTAACTGTCCGCCTACTTGGCCAAAAGCGAAGTCGGGGTGACAGCCACATACATGGCGGGGTGAGCCCTGAGGCGCTTTTCAGCCTCTACCCCCAGCTGAAGCACATCCTGCTTGAAGAGCTCTCCTCGGCTGTGGCGGCATCAGGAGAGCTCCGGGACGGGAAGTTTCCCCTCTGCCCTGCCCTTTATGCCATCCTCACCTTTCTGGCCAAACTCCAGCCTAGCGCAGATGGTGTGAACAGGTAAGACGCTAAATCAGAGAGTGCCATCAGACCTGGTTTGCCAGATAAGCCTCTGCCACTCAGGTGGAGGAGTGGGGAATCAAACCCGGTTCTCCAGATTAGAATCCACCCGCTCTTAACCACTACACCACGCTGGCTCATCAGTTGTGCTGTATGTTTAAAATGTAGCTTTGGGATTCTGAGGGATCCAAGTTTGGAATTTTTAAAACATTTTTTAAATTGCTCATTCCTTTTTTCTCCATTTTTCAGCAGTTCCCGTTGCTTCCTGGAACCCTTGATCGGGCTTGCAGGAAATCCCATTTATGCGGCACGGGTGATGGCTGCCAGAGCCCTGGTACCTCTTGTTCCTGCAGCAGAATACGGGACCCTCCTCTTGCGACTGACCTCAGATTTGCCACAGCCCGGTGATGCCTTTTCCCACAATGCACTGCATGGACAACTGCTACAGATTGAATCTGTGTTGGCCCACGCGTTGCGTGTGAACCAGTGAGTGGTTGTTGCGTTTCCGTTCATTTTCTGTATGCGCAGCCATTGATCCCCCGACGTCTGCTAATCTTGCAGGGGGAAACTTTGCCACACTCAAGATATCCTCTTTCTCTGCAAATGATGATAATGATCATTGCTAACAATAGTGGATAAGTATTTGCAAAATGTACTAAATGCTTCTCTATTACCACAGTAATTCTTACAGAATTCCTGACAGGTAAGTTAGGCATAATATGCCCATGCTACAGAAGTGGAGCTGTTTTGTGGTTTGTGCTGTTGAACATAATGCCAGGTGACTTGGGAGCTGACAACTTCTTTGCTGCCGCCTCCAGTCGTTCCCAAAACTTGTCTTATGAAGGGACTTCATTTTAGCCCACTGCTTGCATCAAAGATGAATCAAAACAGCCCACAAAAAATACACTGAAGGTTGTCTTTTGCCTTGCTTATCGCAATTCTACTCTAATTTCAGCCTGTCTCCTGACACACTGTTATCCGTCACTTGCCAACTGGAAGATCGTCTCTGGTTGGTCACTTCTGTGCAGCAGTGTCCTCTGGTTCGGTTGGCCTACCTCCAGGTGGTGTCCCTTCTGGTTGGAACCAGTCCCTGTGACTTTGCACAGAGAGTTTGGGTAGCTGTGAGAGGTGAACTGGATCACTCTAAGCCAGTGGAGAAGGCTGGCTTATCTCATGTTCAGGTACCCGTATTGGCCTAGGATGATGGTTGTTTAGTACCAATGGAACTGACCCACAGCTCTCCCTCTTCTGCCTAGAAGAGACATCCAAGAGGATGTGGGTCAGGGGTTGTAAGGAAAAGGTATGGTGGGATTTTGCATGCCATGGGGGTCCCAAAAGGGAAGAGACTTCAGAAGACATTCACTGTGGTTAGAGTACTCCGTTTCCCTGACACAAAGACCCGGATTCGAATCCTTCAACTCTGACACAGAGCTCTCCGAGAAAGACTTTGGGCCATGCATTCTATTTCTGCCTAACCTTCCTAGCAGGGTTGTTGTGAGAATCAAAAAGAAGCAGGGAGAGAATCACATGAACCATCCTGAGCTCATTGGAGCTGGTGCAAGATAAACATTAGATAGCTAGAGGCAGATCTGCTCCATTTGCGACATGTTGTTCAGAAGGCAGACTTTATGGAATATTTTGTTTTGACAATCTGAATTTATTGTTGAAGGCTTTCACGGCCGGAATCACTTGGGTGTTGTGTGGTTTCCGGGCTGTATAGCCGTGTTCTAGCAGCATTCTCTCCTGACATTTCGCCTGCATCTGTAGCCATTGGGTCTCTGTCTCCTGGACATCCACTACAAGACTGGTATATATACTCCACTTGCTTTCCCAACATCGGATCCTCTGAAGATGCCAGCCACAGATGCAGGCAAAACGTCAGGAGAGAATGCTGCTAGAACACGGCCATACAGCCCGGAAACCACACAGCACCCAAACAATCTGAATTGTTTATTTGTTTGCACAGAAAGATACCTGCCCCTGCGCCTCACTAGTTGTTGTTGGTTCTGTTCCAGGTTGGTTCCGTAACATTCTGCCAACTTGCTGTCCGCTTCCTCTGCAATGAGGGAACCAGGCTGGCCAGCCCAGAGACAGTCCATGGAGTCTGCTCACTCCTGCAGAAGGGGAGTACGGACTTGCAAGCAGCCATCCTGACCTGGGTGATCGAAATGGAAGATCGAAAAAACCCGGATCTCATGAAAGAACTGCTGCTGACACTGTGGGTGAGACCTGGCTTTAAACGTAGGTTTTAAACATAGGGACAGCCTTCCCTCTATTCATGCCTTGCAAAACTTGGTAGCACTGAAGAGCAAAGTAGAACCAAATGTTGAACAGAATTGTTAGGTTTTTTTTAGTGATCCCTGATGGGTTTTTAAAGGGTTTTTTTTAAGTGATCCCTGATTGGTTAGGATCTCTTGCCTGTAAAGTGCAGGTTTAAAGTGTTGCATGAGGGAGATACTGGTATTGAGCCCTTCCCTTGTCTCTTTCTGTTTTCTTCCCCTGACGAGACTCCAGCCAAGAGTAAACTAAGTGGACAGAAAACTAGTTTGGGGCAGCACTTGTTTCACCTTCCACCTTTTTATAAACTTTCTCCAAATATCTTTCCTTCCTGCGAATCAAGAGAAACTTGGGGAAGTGCAAAACAGAAATGTTAGGGGTGTTTTTTTAGTGATCCCTGATTGGTTAGGACCACTGGCCTGAAAACTGCAGGTTTAATGTGTTCCGTGAGATGGAGACTGGTACTGAACCCTTTCCTCATCTCTCAGTTTTCTCCCCCGATGAGGTTCCAGCCAAGAGTAAACTAAATGGACAGAAAACCAGTTGCGGGGGGGTATCACCTCCTGTCTTTTTTTCTCACTTTCTCCAAATATCTTTTCCTTCCTGTGGATCAGGAGAAACTTGAGGAAGTGCTGAAAGGAAGGACCGACTGCACATTTCTGAAGTTGTATCTGGAGGCTTTTGTGCATCTCAACAGCAATCAGTGTCAGTTTGTTTCCCATAAACCATTTGGGCCTGCATATGCAGCAAGCAGAGGAATCCTTCTATCTATGGTGGAAAGCGGCGATTTCAGCCCAGAAATCCAGTGTCTTGCTCTGTGTGTTCTGGCCTCACTCCTGACTGCAGGGTAAGTCGATTGTCATACTTTTAACTGTATTCAGACAGGCAGGCACACAGCTAGGTAATAATGGGGTGCTGTGTGGTTTCTGGGCTGTATGGCCGTGTTCTAGCAGCATTCTCTCCTGATGTTTCGCCTGCATCTGTGGCTGGCATCTTCAGAGGATCTGATAGTAGGAATTTCCTACTATCAGATCCTCTGAAGATGCCAGCTACAGATGCAGGTGAAAAGTCAGGAGAGAATGCTGCTAGAACACTGCCATACAGCCTGGAAACCACACAGCACCCCAGTGATTCCAGCCGTGAAAGCCTTCGACAATAGCTAGGTAATAGTTCGGCCTTCATACTCCCTCCCTCTTTCTCTTGTGAGGTATGATATTGGACCCAGCCCCCAGTTGGTTGTCAAATACAGGTCTCATACCAAACCGAGATTTGTTTCTTTCCTCGTAACTGGGATTCTTAACCACCGTTTAATCCTGGTTAAGAGAAACCTCAGTTTGAGAAAGCACTTACATTCGACATCACTTCGCAGTGAGTTAAAGGACTTCTGTCTTCAGTCTTGGCGCACTGCACAAGGGTGTGTGTATGCTCTGTAATTCTCCAGGCTCAGCACTGTAATGAATAAACTCAGATTTATTCATGGCGTCTGAATGCAGCCTCTGTCTCCTTGTTTTGACAGTTTTGAGGATCTTACTTTATTGGAACGGTGGTGTTTCATCATAGAAAGATGCAGTGAGCCCTTTTCTCCAGAGGTGCTCAGAATGGCTGCAGCAAAGTCACTTAATATAGCAGGAGCCGACATGGTTTGGAGAGCTCGAGAAGACTCCAGCCAATCTCTTTGCACCATGGCAGTCCGGTATGTCGATGGCCTTGTGGAGGGAGGGGATTTGGGGTTCTTTTGAGGATCCTTATTTATTTCCTCTTAGAATGACCAGTTAAACAAAAGCCCTTCTACACCACTAGATGACTGCCTAGTTTCAATAAGTACAACTATTGCCACAATCTTGATAGGAGTGCATTTTGCAGGAAGGTGAAGGCATTTTCTTAAGCTCTTAAGAAATTTTCTTAAGGTTAAAATTACCATAATTGTTATGGTTATAATCTCTGTCAGGAACTTGTGAATAGTTGTGAAAGGACTACAAAAATAATAGGGTTTTTTTTAGTGATCCCTGATTGGTTAGGGCCATCCATGTGATCCGTATGGAATGTTCACTCTGGTCTTAATTTCTCTTAGTAGCATCAGGAGATGTTTCACATGAAACCTACTGGGTGACCTTGGGCTAATCATAGTTCTTTCAGAACTATCTCAGCCCTACATAACTTCACAGGGTGTCCATTGTGGGGAGGAGAAGGGAAGGTGATTGTAAGCCGCTTTGAGACTCCTGACAGTGCAGAAAACCAGGGTATAAAAACCAATTCTTCTCCTCCTCCTTGTGGTGTAGTGGTTAAGAGCAGGTGGATTCTAATCTGGAGAACCAGGTTTGATTCCTCACTCTTCCACCTGAGTGGCAGAGGCTTATCTGATAAACCAGATGTGTTTCCCCACTCCTGCATTCCTGTGACCTTGGGCTAGTCACAGTTCTTCAAAACTCTCTCAGCCCCACCTCCCTCACAAGGTGTCTGTTGTGGGGAGAGGAAGGGAAAGGAGCTTGTAAGCCACCTTGAGCCTCCTTGCAGGAGAGAAAGGTAGGGTATAAACACAAACTGTTCTTCTTCTTGTGATACAAACAATTCTGTTAAGTCCAATACTCTGTCCACTGAACTGCTCCAAACCCTGGAGCACATGGAGAACCTTAGAATCTGTTTGAACCCCTTCCACCCAGAACCTACTAAATCCACCTTGCTCTCCCTCATTGCCTCCCCAGCCTGATAAACGTAGCCATTTCTCTGCTCCAAGATGAGGACCACGAAGTGCGTCTCGAAGCCACCATCTTTGCCAGCCTCGTAGTGCAGCGACAGCCCCCGTTGGGGGTTTCCTCTCCAGGCGGATGTGCTTTGCTTCACAGCAACAAGGGTTTGGTCAGTCTGTTCCATCTCCTGGTGGAAGAGTTCTGGGTCTGTCCAGAAACCTTTGCATGTTTGGTGCATCATCTCCCCAGTACCGATCTCAGCGACACCTTGGCAGACCTGGAGGACAAGGGGTGAGCATCTTAGGAAAAACAGACATCTTTCTTGCAGAGGCAGAAGGACAGTGGGCCGATTGGGGGCGGCTGTTGCTGCAGCAAAATCATCTTCATCTTTCCTATGGCTGCCACATTGATTCGTTGAATGCTTAATTTTTGAATTAATTAATCATAGCAGGGCTAATTGCCCAAACGAGCTGGATCTCATCAGAGCTTGGAAACTCAGCAGGGTTGACCATGGATGGGAGAACAGCAAAGAAGACGGCTTGGTTTGCAGAGGAGGGGAATGGCAAACCACCTCTGTACATCTCTTGTTTTGAAAAACTCAGGAGGCAGAACTTCATGGGGTTGCTTAGTTGACTGCGACTCGAGGGCACACTTTGTGTTAATTACTGACAAAATAATTCTGTTCCTCAGATCAGTCAACGGATTTCTGTTTAAAAGTGTTATTCTTAATGCTGGCGCCTCTGAAAGTGTATCTGGCTCTTTGCAAAATCATTCCCTCCTGCATTCAAGCCAAACCCTGCTGTAGTGCCATAACTTGCCATGAAACCGTACATAGTAGACAACCTGAGCTTTAAGCTTTCGAATAAATGAACTTGCTGTTCTCTCTTCCCTTTCAGGGCTGTCAGCCTGTATAAAGAGGACGAGCCAAACGTTTACGCGGAGCCAGCTGTCCTTTCCCAAATGTTGCTTCCTTTCCTCTTCTGGTTGCTCGATCGAGCATCTGCCTCTCCCAGGCTTTGGGAGTCGATTCAAGCCTGGCTGAAAGCCACCGGACCCGGGCTGTTGACGACTTTACAACACTGCATGTCATGGTGGAGCCAAGGTATGTGACAATCTAGCCTCCCAACCACTCAGGGTTCCCTCTAAGATCAGGAGGAAAACCAGGAGTGGAGTCTTGAGATGATTTTATTCTTTAAGCACCACATCTACTTCCCACATCAGATACTCAGAGATTGTTTCTGCACGGTCCAACTATCCCAGGATGGCCAAGTGAAATATCCCAGTTCATGCAAGCTTTCCACACAGTCCCCGGTGCTAACGCAGGCCTGCCCCGGTGGTGCCCTGAGATATTTCCCTTACCCCGTGATTTTCAAAAATCGCCAAATTGGTGACCCCACTGCCGTGCAAATGTCGCAGGAGCAGAACCGGTTTATTTTTGCCTCGAAACAACAGCCAGTCAGAACGCCAGAATTTGTGCATGTGGGGATGTACTTGCGGTGTGAATACAAAAGACACGGGCTCGCACGTAACAAGCTGGAGTATTACCTCCCGGTCCTAACTCGGCTCCTGGAAAGAAACAGGCAGCCGTACAGAGGGAGAAACTGGGATAAAATAGACCCAGGTTAAAAAAGACCAGCGGTACACAGGTATAATTTCGCCGTGCGGAAATGACAAAAGAGAAAGGCTTTGCACCCAAAGGCATTTCCCTTGCCCCCAGTTGACTTCTCTGGCAGACCATGAGCTGCTGTTGTCTCGCCTCCTTTGCTGAATGAACTGTCTACATTATGAGATGGTTGGGACTTGGTTGAACAGGAATGCCACAGCGTGCAACGGCCTATTAACCCTTGTAAATTTTGCACCATTTTTAAAAGCTAAATTGGTACACTAGATGACCCCCACCCTATGCATTGCAGATCCCACAGTGAAGTGGTGAGAAACATGCTAAGCTGCCTAACCTGAGTCAAAAAGCTGGTCCTTCAGGCCCATCAGGGGTCTGCAACCCGTGGCTCTTGAGATGTTCACGGACTACAAATCCCATCAGCCCCTGCCAGGGGCTGATGGGAATTGTAGTCGGTGAACATCTCAAGAGCCACGGGTTGCAGACCCCTGAAGCCCATTCTTGTCTGCTAACAGCGGCTCTCAAACAGCCTTCCTCAGCCTTCATACTGGAGATCCTTTGGAGTGGGCGTGCCAGGGGTTTAACCAGGGGCCTTCCTTGTGTAAAGGGTGTGCTGCGCTGCTCAGCTGTCTGATATTGAATGAGACTGTTGCGTATCAAAGTCAATCTAGTCTGCTCTGACTGGCAGCAGCTCTCCAAGGTATCAGGCTGAGGCTATCGCCTATGATCAGATCCATTTAACTGGAGATACCTGGAATTGACCCTGGGACCTTCTGTGTTCCAAGCAGGTGCTCTACTCCTGAGCCACAGCCCTCCCATAGACAGGTATTCATTCTACAGCAATCAAGTCCAGGCGCTCTCCCCTATGCCCAGTGCTAACTTGATTGCATGAGTGCTTGATTTGTGTCTCCTGTTACAGATGGCAGCACTTCTTTGCACCTGAAAGCTCTGGGAAGTCAAAAGATGCACGTTGCAGTCACGGCGCTGCTCGTCAAGGCTGCTCTTGTGGTCCACATCCTGGAGATACTGGAAGAGAAAGAGCAGCCCAGCATTGAAGAAATCCACTACAGCTCGCAAGATCTGAAAGACACTGTTTTGGCTGCCCAAAAGGCACTTGCCCAGCATGGGATGGTAGTGACAGTCAATGTGGAGATAGAGCAAATGGGACGGCAGGGATATCTTGGATGTGTTTCAGTGACTAGCTGAGAACCTTTCACTGTTATGCAGATCACAGAACCTGGACAGCAGATCACATCTCTGTTTGGAGAGAAGCACCACATCTTCTTTTCTAGACCTACTGCTGTAGGGAGCTAACACTATATATATATTATATATTTATATATATAAAAATGGAACCATGCGTTTGTTGCTTCGAGAATAACCCCGCATCTGCTGGCCCAAATGCACTGAAAATTTCACAGACCCTTACTCATTCCCCCGACTGTGTTCTTACGTACCTCCCGCTGTCAGACAACCTTTTCCTGGCGCACCAGGCCATGAAGCTGCCTGTGTGTAATTGTCACCCTTAGAATGTTCATGCCCTTAGAATGTTCGCTCAGATGGCCAGATATGAGCAATGAAAACAGTACATAGGCAATAACTCGAGTGGATGTGGAACACATACACACGTTGCCGTGTGAAAGGTCAGGTGGGGTTTCCCCCCTCACACGCAGGTGCCTTTCACTCTCTGTGCCTCACCCACTACTACCACACAACACACCTACTCTCATACACATTCAGTGGAGGGAGACGGAAGGGACGGAGGGGGAGGCATGCAAGGGAAGAGAAGTGAGGGAGGGGACAGAGAGTGAGGGGTGGCATGCAAGGGAGGGGAGGGAGCGGGCCCAGCATCTGGATATGACCCACCCACCCTAGCAGAGGGAGACGGAAGGGAGGGGAAGGGGTGGCATGCAAGGGAACAGAGAGGGTGGGAGAGGGAAGGGATGGAGGGGGAGGCATGCAAGGGAAGAGAAGTTAGGGAGGGGAGAGAGTGAGGGGTGGCATGCAAAGGAGGGGAGGGAGGGGGCCCAGCATCTGGATATGACCCACCCACTCTAGCAAAGGGAAAGGGTAGGGGGGTAGGGGGAGGGGTACCATGCAAGGGAACAGAAGTGAGGGAGGATGCCGTCACACACATCAGTGACATCGCACAGTATCAGCCTGCGCGTTTCCATGAGCACGTACTGCTGGCCTCTGCAATTGATTTGCTGCTACTGTTCATTTCCCATTTCACCACATTAAGCCACAGCAACGCATGGCCAGGCCCCACTAGTATTATATATATATATTATATATTAATTGATGTATACAATTCCAATTGTCTGCAGTTATTGCAATGTAGGGTTTGACGTTCCACAGTACTAATTGCTGGTGGTTCTAAAATTCTCATCTAAATTAATTCATGTTGTGTTTTGAAATTCTTAACCACATAGGCCCGCACATGCAGAATAACGTACTTTCAGTCCAGTTTCACAACTGTTTGCAAGTGGATTTTGCAATTCCGCACAGTTGCAAAGTGCATTGCAAGTGGATTGAAAGTGCATTATTCTGCATGTGTGGAAGAGGCCCTAGCTTTATTTCCAAAATGGAATGTGTGTGAGGAATTATCTGTCATTCTGGTTTTCATTTCAAAATTTTGTAAAGTGTCGGGGGGGGGGGGGGTTAGTTTGCCACAGCTTGTCATTCCTTCATCTTCTTCGCCTTTCTTCCTCCCCACATGAGCAACCTGCACAAACACATCGATAACACATTGCTGTCTTCAGTTATGTATACTTGCATCAACTTTTTTCCTTTGGTCATGTGACCATTGCCTTTTTGTAGCTTTTAGCAACCCATGCAAAGACACACCTGTTAAGATGCCACAGCAAAAATAACCTTGATGTGGCTTTGTGTGCATGTGTGTAGCATAATTCTAGTGCACAGGAGCAGTGAAAAGCTGCACCAAAAGAATGTTAGTCTCAGCATACGTTGAGTTTGCAAACAGTTTCATCCATTCTGAGGAGCACATGAAGAAAGGGGATAAGATGTGAGTGAATTGAAAACTGGGAAATACGGTGGGCATCTGGATAATTCCCCTGGTTCACCTGGTCTCCATGAGGAGTGGAATGAAGAAAATTAGCCAACAAAGTGAGACGTGTCATCTCATCCTTCCTAGCTTTATATTTTGTATCTGCCTCACTGAAAACTGAGTGAATTGATCTGGGGGGGTCCGGAAGACCATCTGTAGGTGAAGACCACCCTGGTGGGTCCATCAGGCTTACAAGAAAGCTAAGCATCTCGTTCAGATCTCCTCACATCAGGATAAATTTTAATCATGTTGGTTTTAATCCACTTTTTGCTCCAGTTGTAAGGGGCTCAGGAGTTGCATTGAGGGTGGAACAGAACGTTCCCATGATGGATTCTCTCATTTTAATAAAGTGGTCTCATCAAGGTTATGGAGGTGTTATTTAAGCTTTATTCCTGACCATTGTTTCTGCATGCTCTGTTTTTGTCCCCTGTGTTAGAGCAGGCCATTTTTCTGCTATCATACAAGGGGAGGGGAGGGAGGAGGAGGGGGCCCAGCATCTGGACATGGCCCACCCACTCTAGCGGAGGGAGAGGGAGGGGTGGCATGCAAGGGAAGAGGAGGGAGGGGATGCGAGGGGAGGGAGGAGGAGGGGGCCCAGCATCTGGACATGGCCCACCCACCTAGTGGAGGGGGAGGGAGGGGTGGC
Organism: Sphaerodactylus townsendi; assembly: GCF_021028975.2. NCBI lineage: Eukaryota > Metazoa > Chordata > Lepidosauria > Squamata > Sphaerodactylidae > Sphaerodactylus > Sphaerodactylus townsendi. The sequence continues at coordinate 43,496,469 of NC_059437.1, forward strand.
ATGCAAGGGAAGAGGAGGGAGGGGACGGAGGAGGAGGGGGCCCGGCATCTGGACCTGGCCCACCCACCCTAGCAGAGGGAGCGGGAGGGGTGGCAGGGAAGGGAGGGAGGGAGGGGGCATGCAAAAGAAGGGGAGGGAGGGGTGGCATGCAAGAGAAGGGAGCGGGAGGGGCATGTCTTGTATCAGGACATGTCTGCACACCAATTGCCCAGTTTCACAATTGAACAACATAATTATTAGAATGTATTAATAGCAAATTCAACTTACTAAAAGTACTTCACATACATTATTGTGTTACAGTGTGACAGTCCTATGAAGTAAGACAATTTGATTATCCCCTTATTAGAAATAGGAGGACACAGAGGGGTTTGCCACAGGTCACCTAGTGGATCAGTGGAAAAAGTGAGAGATCACGTGTATATACAAATTGGCACAATTGTAAAACTTTTATTCACAGGTCCTAATCTGTGTGCCTTCAACTTTTGAAGAAGAAGAAGAGTTTGGACTTCTCCTTCCTTCCTTCCTTCCTTCCTTCCTTCCTTCCTTCCTTCCTTCCTTCCTTCCTTCCTTCCTTCCTTCCTTCCTTCCTTCCTTCCTTCCTTCCTTCCTTTATTTATTTATTTTATTTCTTCGATTTTTATACCGCCCAATCCCCGAAGGGGATCTGCTAGCAAAAGAGTGTCTCCCGTCATGAACTCCCATCAATGAAACATGACTGAGCCATCAGTCAGAAGTACAAAACCCAACAGCAACTGAAGTACACTTTAGAGAGATTACAAATAGTTGTAGAAGAAGAAGAGTTTGGATTTATACCCCCCCTCCCCCATCTCTCCTGTAAGGAGACTCAAGATGTCTTACAAGCTCCTTTCCCTTCCTCTCCCCACAACAGACACCTTGTGAGGTAGGTGGGGCTGAGAGAGTTCTGAAGAACTGTGACTAGCCCAAAATCACCCAGCAGGAATGTAGGAGTGCGGAAACACATCTAGTTAACCAGATAAGCCTCTGCCACTCAGAATGGGGAATCTCACTTTGTTTTAAACTATATGCAGAGGGGGCTTGTTTTAATTTCTATATAGGTCCTCCTTTTGCTTTACACATTAATGAAGAACGTATGAAAGTGCAATATTTCTGTTAGCCTGACAGAGGGCATTAATGCACCATAAACGTTTTAGAAGGGATATGAACCCGCCCATCCTAAGGAATTTCATTTAACTGAAACTCATTTAGCTCCTCAGGAAATTCCCCCCTGTGTTTTGTTCATGCAGAAACTTCAGGATTTACCTCAAATTTTAACTGAGGTAAAATCTGATGACAACCTGAGGCACGCAACCCTCGGCAATTTTGCTTGTATTGTAAATTATTATTGGGCTTTTATTGTACTACTGTTTTAATTTTTGTATGGTTCTATTTTAAATGTTTTAATGAACTGTTATTGATTTGTCGTGACTGGCCCTGAGCCCTGTGGGGATAGGGCAGGGTATACATTTAAATAAGTAAGTAGATGGACGGAGGGACGGAGGGACGGATAGATAGATAGATAGATAGATAGATAGATAGATAGATAGATAGATAGATAGATAGATAGATAGATAGATAGATAGATAGATAGATAGATAGATAGATAGATAGATAGATAGATAGATAGATAGATAGATAGATAGATAGATAGATAGATAGATAGATAGATAGATAGATAGATAGATAGATAGATAGATAGATAGATATACCAACAACTCTTATTTTGGTTTCAGTTTCTTGGACAGCAAAGCAGCAATTGCCTATTTAATCTCTAATTTTACTAAAGAAAACTGTAAAGTTATGCCTTTCTGCAGACCACTGGGTATCCTCTGAGGACAGAAAACCTTCATCTGTGTGGGTGACCTGGTTTTGCTTCCTTCATTATGAGTATCATTCTCCTTTGGTTTGGTTTGGTTTTGCCATCATGTCACAGTTGACTTACAGAAATCCCATGGATTTTTCCAGGTTTCAGATGTTCAGAGGTGGTTTTAAAGTACCTAGATGGTGTGGGGTTTTTTTAAAAAAAAAATAAAGATTGTTCTTTTCCCTACCTCCATTTTAGGCATAAATATTTCCTTTATAGAAGGCCTGAAAGAATATCTGGTCTGCGGAAGAAGCCATCGTGACATCAGGGGGGACAGTGGGCTGGCCATTTGGAGACAGCAGTTGGGGATTTTTTTGGTAAGGCGGAAGAACCTGGACATGTTCTTTGCAGCTGGTCCAGCTACAACCCTTGAGATCCATCAAGCAGGCTTTGGGCCAATTAGAAACGTCGCAAGCCAGGGCCATTGGAGACCCGGTGTATCAAATTAATTTCCGATATAATCACATCAAAGGAACCCCCTGAACTCCCTTGGGTGGAGATGCAGTTTGAGATTCCCAGAGTTAAAAGTGGAACAATCGATCCTACTATTGCCGGTGGGTCCTCACATCAATTACTCCTGGCTCTGGTTGAACAGGGTTTGGCTGGGCTTTTTTTTTTTCTTCTAATTATGACCCAAAAAGTGGAATCGTATTCCAAGCAGGTAGCAAAAAACCCTTCTCTAGTTGTTTCCACCACCCCGTTCTTTTGATGGGGACTTTTAATTATTTCAGCGGAGATCTGATGATCCCAGCAGGTGTTCCCTTTCATCACACAAAGAATACGCTGTGCCGCTCCATTAACAGGGATGTTAGAAAGTTCAAGCATCGCAGCAGGTTGGACAGAAGAATTCTCAGGTTTTTATTTCAGAATTGATTGAGCAATGCATCGCAAGCTTAGATCCTACTGGGCACGCTCTGCACAGTCTGTCCTTGGATGACTGGAATGGGGGAGGGGGGCTGCCATTGTTCAGAAACTTGCAAAATATGGCAGCCGAATGACTGAAGCAGTTTTCTGATCACATCACTCTCGTGTTGTTCATTACCTTCACTAGCTCCCACTCTAGGGGATGAAGAAGGAGAAGAGTTTGGATTTATACCCCCCCTTTCTCTCCTTTAAGGAGACTCCATGGGGCTTACAAGCTCCTTTCCCTTCCTCTCCCCACATCAGACACATCAGTGAGGTAGGTGGGGGCAAGAGAGTTCTGAGAGAACTGTGACATGCCTAGTCATAGTTGCTAGATGCAGACTTCTGATCTAGGTATGACATAAGATGGTCATTCTCTTATTATCTTAAGAGATATTATTATCCAGGATCTGAAGCTCCAGTCAGCAGTTCTAAGAGAAATGCATGCCTCCCCATATTAAGGGGAGAGCCAGAGGAAGCCACATACTCCTAAGACACCCTCCCCTGGTTGGGATCACACTGGAAGGGAATGCTTACCATAGTCTTTTGCGGGATTCGAGAAGTCGGAGTCTGTGGAACGGCCCTCATTCTCCTGCCGGAGTCTTAGTCTTCCCACGTCATGCACCTCTCATTGAAGGAATGAAGACAAAAATAGAGAACAATAAACAAAGTCAAAAACCTGTTGCGGATGAGCCCACTGTTGAGTTTTGTAGTGTATTGTTTCAGTTGTATAGTCGATAAAAACTTAAAAATCATTACAAAACTATTTCTTGCTGGATACTTGCTAGATACAGAAAAGCCAGCACTTCACAGTGACTAAGCACTTATTGGGTCTCGTGGGCAATCAGTGAATGCCAGGTATAGAACTCCTGGGTGCCAGATGGCTACTATCAATGAATATGTATGCAAAGGGTGAGAAGCTCAGCTAAACTTTCTAAATGAGTGGTGAATCCCCACAGGGTAACAGACTTGCCAGAAGATAGGGTCTGTCTCAGTACAAACTCATCCAATTTTCCCCATCAATGAGAACAATTCGCTAGGGACTTATTCAGGTTTGCATCTAGTGACATCTGGCACATCTTTCAGTTATGCAAGAGCTGTTTCCCGCTAAATATGCTCACTGCTTCTTCAGAAAAAAAAAAGACATAGGCTGAACATTCACTGGCACTCTGCTCCAGAGCGAGGGTACGTTTCCTGCGGGGCAGAGATTTCACTGCTGACGTGCTCTGTATTAGGGTGCGGCTGATCCTGGAAGCCCCATGGACAGCAAGAACAGGGAAACCCTAATGTTTTTTCTCACGTTGGGGTTTCAGCTCCTTCCCGTCTCTCCTCCCCCTACTCCTCAGGCATTTCCAGTGGATCAAAGTTCGACTTTTGTGAAAAAGGCAAAACACATTGCTGTATGTAGGAAATATTCACATAATGTAATATCAGCAGCCTCATGAATTTGTCTCATTGCAGCTGAGTAGGATGCTCCTGTTTCGATGTCATTATAGGTGTCCAACACCTCATATTTATTAGAGAGGGGCATGCTTCCCATATAGCTGTCTATCAGATCATCACCAAAGTAGAACTGATCTTGATTGTTGATTCTTGATTGTTTACATGGTTTCTGCTTGGAGATGTTATTATTGGGTGATGATCTGCGTTGCTTCTTTGCCCCCATTGACTTCATATAGCTTTTCTACAGCTGCTTCCCACACAGTTATATTCAGCCCACTTTATTTGATCAACTTGGGTAACAGACTTGGGAAACCGTGCAGTGGCTTCCCAATATTTTACTTCTTGCTGGAGCAAACAGCCAAACGCCTGAGGAGATGTCGAGTGTTCAGAGTCGATTAATTATCGGCTGTTATCTCTCTCTGAGCAATTATGAAGCCTCTACGTAGAAAAGTTTTTAGTGTCTGCAGATTCTGTTTACAAAATAGACTTTCAGTCTGCTATCATTCCAAGGTCAATTCAGGCCTTATTATCAACAGTAGTTTCCAAAAGGTATAAAACAGTGGTGCCGACACCCGTTTTTTTCACTTAATCACTTAATTAAAATAAGTCACTTAAAGAGGAGACTAAAAAATAAAACATAGGTAAAATAAGGAAACTTATCTAAAAATGAAAGAGCTTAACTGTGAGCGTCTGCTGTACTCGGCAACCGGAACCACACCATAATGTAATATCAATATAAACTTTTAAATGTGTTCAAAAACAAAGCTAGCAATCTTGCAAGGATCAGGAGCAACCCAGAAATGGGGGCAGGCAAACTGCGGCAGGCAATGGGCATCCTCCTTGCGTGTAAACAGAGAAACATGAGGAGACCTCACTACAACCCCAACGCATGGCAAAGAGCCTCAAGGAAAGCACTCCATGCATAACAGACCATAAAATTAATGACTTGGGAAGAAAGACATATTTTTATAACTGAGAGAACTGAGTGAGAAGGAAGTCAAGCAGATCGTTATATACTTTTTTCTTCTTTTCATATGTGTAGATTGTTATATACTTTCTCTCTCTCATATGTGTGTGTGAGTGCACAGTAGCTGCATGAGGTTCAAGAACATTTTTGAAAGCTGGTGTCTTGCTTTTATCAACATTAATTCATCACAGAGCTTTTTGCCAAAAGTCAGTCAGTCAGTCAGTCAGTCAGTCAGTCAGTCAGTCAGTCAGTCTGTCTGTCTGTCTGTCTGTCTGTCTGTCTTTCTTTCTTTCTTTCTTTCTTTCTTTCTTTCTTTCTTTCTTTCTTTCTTTCTTTCTTTCTTTCATTTTGGATAAGGAGAGTCAATGAAAATAAGATGAGCACATTTCCTATTTTACTGGGAAGAAGCTTGTGACTGAATTCTCTTGGCAGTCATTACGGCTACCAATTCCTTAAAAAAATGTGGCAAGTTATGGACAGAGCAGCTCTTAATGAACCACATCAGTGGAACAAAACAAGTGTTTTGGAGGAGACAAATGGCAGAATAATCAAGGGAATCTAAGATCTATTATCTTAATTAAGTGCAGAGTTGGAAAATAGATCACTAATGCCTAGTGGAAATTAAAACTCCTCTGTCTTTCTAGGCAGCTCTGCATCGTACAAACCAGCTGGAAAGTATATGAGGCATGTACATGTTCCTGGTTTACTTCATGTATACTAAATGGGTGCAGTACTCAATACTGAACAATCACATTCTGCAGGGTGCTAAAAGCCCTATGCTGGGGCTATTTGCAGTGGTAAGTTACACCCTCCTAAATCCATTGATTTTAATGGACACAAGGCTGATACTCTGATTAGGATGGTACTATTACATAGGAGCCGCATGGCGTAGTGTTTAAGTGCTTGCACTGCCACTCACACGGTCAGGAGTTCGAGCCCCCTGTGGGTCAGATATCCTGGCAGCTGGCTCATGGTCAACTCAGCCATCCATCCATTCCTTGGTCGGTAAATGAGTACCTAGCGCAGTGGTGGCGAACCTTTGGCACTCCAGATGTTATGGACTCCACATAACATCTGGAGTGCCAAAGGTTCGCCACCACGGACCTAGCACATAGCTAGAAGAAGAAGAAGAAGAAGAGTTTGGATTTATACCCCTCCCCCCTTTCTTTCCTGCAGGAGACTCAAAGGGGCTTACAATCTCCTTGCCCTTCCCCCCTCACAACAAACACCCTGTGAGGTGGGTGGGGCTGAGAGAGCTCCGAGAAGCTGTGACTAGCCCAAGGTCACCCAGCTGGCGTGTGTGGGAGTGTACAGGCTAATCTGAATTCCCCAGATAAGCCTCCACAGCTCAGGCGGGAGCTGGGAATCAAACCCGGTTCCTCCAGATTAGATACACGAGCTCTTAACCTCCTACGCCACTGCTGCTCCTAGGGGTAAAGAATAACTGGGGAAAGCAATGGCAAATTACCCCACAAAAACGGCTTGCCTATGAAATCACTGCTTGCAGTGGTACCCCAGGGTCGAACACGACTGAAGGGGAAACTTTACCTTTATTGCATATTCATATCCATTGACGCTAGTTATATATACTCCCATTCCCAAAAAAGATTCCATAATGTTCCTCCATTACTTATTCGTGTTGTATAGGAGGGGTGGCTCCTAGGCCTGTTCTCACCACCTTAACCAATTAAAAACAAACATGGACATATTTCACTTATTAAACATCCAGACACTTTTCCGGAGCATTTAATGCATGCAAGCTCAAGCAAGGAAAAATCTCCCCACTCCTGGAGCAATGTAGCAAGCCCAATTTGCTGTGGACACAGCCATATCTGCCTGATATAAGAGAAGCAATGTGTAATTAATGTACATTGGTACAGAAATTCTACAGCTTTCATATGAATGATTTACTAATGAAACCTCATAGAGGCTTCCAATAATGAAGAATTATCATTTGAGAACTGTCGCAAAAGAATGTTCCCAGTTTTACTTCTTTTTATATTCATATCTGTCTACCTAGGTATATAACTACATTTGTCAACAGTGATCCATTCTTTGCTGTGGGTTGTCTAGGTTTGGTTTATTGGATATTATTGTTGAGATTTTTGTATACAATTCATATGCTATTATATGTCCAATGTACATTGTTTATACATACAATGAAGAATGCAGATTTATTGATGCACAAATAACATTGAATACTGTGTACATTTTATAAAAAAAAAAATTTTAAGCGAGAAAACAAAATGCCACAAAAAAATGGATTCTTACGAGGAAAATAGATTTGGGTATAGCAACAGCAAGGATAGAAATTCAAAATCATCCCTAATGTTCAGGTGGAAAACAGCTCAGGTAGAATCCCTGGAAAAAAAGAAGAAGAAGAAGAAGAAGAAGAAGAAGAAGAAGAAGAAGAAGAAGAAGAAGAAGAAGAAGAAGAAGAAGAAGAAGAAGAAGAGGAGGAGGAGGAGGAGGAGGAGGAGGAGGAGTTTGGATTTATATCCCCCCCTTTCTCTCTTGTAGGAGACTCAAAGGGGCTTACAATCTCCTTGCCCTTCCCCCCCTCACAACAAACACCCTGTGAGGTGGGTGGGGCTGAGAGAGCTCCGAAAAGCTGTGACTAGCCCAAGGCCACCCAGCTGGCGTGTGTGGGAGTGTACAGGCTAATCTGAATTCCCCAGATAAGCCTCCACAGCTCAGGCGGCAGAGCTGGGAATCAAACCTGGTTCCTCCAGATTAGATACACGAGCTCTTAACCTCCTACGCCACAGCTGCTCCAGTGTATATGCCACTTGTGGGGGCGGGGGTTATATCTTGTGAATCATTTAGATCCTTTAATGCTAATTTTTGTTTGGAATAAAGTTAATGTGACACCCCATTCCCAAAAAGAAACACCAAAAACATCAAGCAAAATGAAAGGCCAAGATGTTAACTCTTTAAGAACTCCTCTACAAATAACATATATGGCATAACTGGATTATGTTTATCGATGTTGTTATTGTGTTGTTGTGCACCACCCTGAGCCTTTTGTGGAAGGGTGGTTTATAAATTAAAATACACCATACCATATCATAACTGGCTTCTAAAGTTAACAGCCAGAGATTAACCTGGTACCTCAATCACAGCTCTGATGTCATTCTTGTACAGTTAGAAGTAATCATGACATCACTTCACATTCTTCCTGTTTAGTTTTTAGACAGTTCTGCAACTAGGTGATTAAGCCTTCCAGAATGCATTTTGCATTAAAACATAAACACATATGCACACTTTGGACATAATTAAAAAAAAAGTTAGGCACATTTAAGTCCTGTTTATTGGGCGTGGGCAGAGGTGGGATCCAACCAGTTCTCACCACTTCTCTGGAAGTGGTTACTAATTTTTTCTGAGTGCCAAGAAGGGGTTACTAAAGCAACCTCCCTGTCCAATAGGGACTGGAGGTGCATGTGCGGCGACGCCACTGTTTGAATCCCACCACCATCGGAACCTGTTATTAAAATGTTTGGATCCCACCACTGGGGGTGGGGGCATTGTACATTTAAGCCCCGTAGATTTTGCTGGGATGTATCACACAAAGCATAGAGCGACAAAGGAACACACTGAAATCTCCTGTCTTCGTATTTTCAATTTAAAGAAATTAAGAAGTAGGCAGTTGCCATTTAATTCTTCCCTTAAATAATACAGGGAATTGTTGTGGAAAACAGGAAAAGAGCATTTTAGCTGCAGCATCCGAGGTAGGTGACAAAGTTTTTCAGAGGTATTTTTTTTTCTTCTTTTCAAGAGAGAGAATGAGACATTCTGGCGCTTTGAAAAAACACATAGCCCAGTTAGACAATATAAAAGGGAAAAAAGTGGAATTATAACTGCAGCAACATTGAGGTAAAAATTGGCATGAAAATATCATTTGGTATCTCCCTTGATGTCTCCAGCTTGTTCTTCAGAAACTGGCAGCTGAATCGGAGACTTCTCTCTCTTATTCTTAAAATTGTCCTACAGACTGACAGAACATCATACAAAGATGAAGGAATGCCGAGGACACACACAGTTTTCCTGGGAAGACTCCTGCATCCAAGAGCCTTGGCAGCCAGCGACTGAAGCAGCGGTCCAGAATGTCCTAGGAAGGAAAACACAGCAAACACAGAGTTGGTTATTTCACCATACATCTTAGGCCCCTTCCGTACATGCAGAATAATAATAATAATAATTATTATTATTTATTGTATTTATAAACCGCCCTCCCCCAGAGGGCTCAGGGCGGTGAACAAACAAATAGATAGAGCACAGTAAAAACAAGTTATAGATAATCATTAAATATGGCTCTCTATATTAAAATCAACCTCCAATTAAAATGCAGCATCTTAATATCAGAATTACCAATGGCGTCCTACTCATGGTCCCCTAAGAGAGGGGGGAGGAAGAGGGAGGGGGGAACAGCAGGGTCCACAGGTGTTAGAAAAAAGGGGGGGCATCAGCGGCCGGGCTCCCCAAAGGCCCGGTGGAACAGCTCCGTCTTGCAGGCCCTGCGAAATTCAGTAAGATCCCGCAGGGCCTGCGTAGCTGGAGGTAGAGCGTTCCACCAGGCAGGGGCCAGAGCTGTAAAGGCTCTGGCCCGGGTGGAGGCCAGCCGCATCATTGAGGGGCCAGGGATCACCAGTAAATTTGCCTCTGCTGAATGCTCTTTCAATCCACTTTCAATGTACTTTCAATGCACTAAGTGAGGGTTCTCCTTAAATATACTGAACAGGAAGGAGCAAGATGTTCCTTGATTGCTGGCGTTACACAATATGGCAGGTGGTTGGAGTTTATACAATTACTGGGCTGCACAATTCAATTGAGCTGGCCAGATAAGGACAGATCTTGGACCCACCTGGCTCCCTGCAGCCCATCCCCTTGACATCTTTTCTTGCTTCCCACAGCATCCCCTTGGCACTCCACACAGACGTGCCTTTCTCTCGCCAGCTGGCTGCTCCAGAAACTCAGGTGGCAGGCTGCTCCCACCTGCTTCAGACGGAAGTAGATACAGTAACTGGGGATACAGAGTGAGAGAGAGAATGGGTTATCTCCACGTTTCAGTAAAAGGAGTCCCTGACAGGGGATAATAATAATTGAAAAACAACAACACTGGTTAGGTATTATTCTTGTTCCTCCTGGTCTCTGAAATCCATTATGCGAAACGTCTTCTCTGAGTGCCAACTACCACTTCTGTGGTTTCCTGTTTACTCCTACATCTTGAAGAGAATCCTCTGAGGCAAAACAGGAGGGCCCATTCTGCTGCAGTGGTTAGCACCAGATGAAATCATCTAGATGGAGGGGCCTCACGCAGAACTACATTCTCAGGACATAACCTATAAAGTGCATGCATCCACTCTGCCAGCATTTATACACACTTACACACACACACACACACACACACACACAGAGAGAGAGAGAGAGAACTGTAGAACTGAAGGCACAAGAATAAACATTTCCATTCTACTCCACATTAGTCAGACCTCGTCTGGAATCCTGTATACAGTTTCTATGTGCTGCATTAAGAAATGTATGGACAAATTGGAATAAGATCAGAGGAGATGGTTGGGATCTGGAAAACAAGTTCTATGAGGCAAGGTTGAAGGAATGTCCAGGGTTTTCCCTTCAGCATAATACAATTATGCTCCGACCCTATGGTACCAGGCTTCAGAGCAAAACATTAAAGAGAGAGACAACCAGGTTCAAAGGGATAGGATCCAGGTTTGACCCATCCAAGCCTGAGTTGAAAACTGAGGTAGAAAGTGACAAGCATGAGATGGTTTGCTTTTTAAACTGAAAAAGAACAATGGCTGATTCCGCACGGGCCAAAAACAGCAGTGTGAAAACGGTGTGAAAACAGTATAAACCCTTTTACACTGTTTTAAACCCTTTTACACCATTTTCACACCGTTTTCACACTGCTGTTTTTGGCCCATGCGAAATCAGCCAATGTTTATTTCAGAAAAACACACACAAGAAGTCAATATTAACATTTAGGTAGGAGTTTGGGATATTAGGTTTCAAAGTACGGTATGCTACAGGAAAAATCATTTTTTCAGGTGGGTCAATTACATATCAACATAGCACTAGCAACATAAGCCTATCATAACCCCTAGGAACATTCATTTCCTTTGACAAGGAAACTTAATTAAAGACCCTTCAAGTCACATTCCTGTTGGACTAACCCTTTCTCCCTCAAAACTTAACATTTCCTATGGCCCTTTCCGCACGGCGGCGGAAATGGACTGGAGTCGGCAAGCCATTTTGGCGCCGACCCGAAGCTTCCCTGGGACCGGCCCGTCATGGGACGGTCCTGGAAGAAGGCGGGGCGCCCGGCGGGCCGCGGGCATGCCAGCGCCCGGCCGACCCGGCGTGTCCCCTGTAGGCCTCGGCGTGGCGTCGCCGAGGTCTGGGGACCACGCCCCTGGCCCTCTTGGCGCCTGCTCCAGTGAGCGCAGAGCCGGGGGGCGATAGTCCCCAGGCCTGGCGACGCAACTGGAGGCCCAGTGGACAAGGTAATAGCAGAGGCGGGGGAGGCGGCGATGAAGCCGTATTTTGGCCGTTCGCTCGGCAGCGGCTTCACGGCGGCGTATTCCCGAAAAGAACGCTTCCCAGAGTTCTGGGAATACGCTGGGTGTGCTACAGCTGCGCCCCCTGTGCGAATGGCGGCCTGGGAGAGCCCGGCGTTTTACCGATGTCTCCAGGCCGTCATTTTCTGCCCGTGCGGAAACGGCCTATCAGTTTTCAAAACCTAACTTCTGAGTAACTCAGCCCCCCCTTATCATATCTTGATGTTTTCAGTACATGGCTCTTATTTGCGAAGTCGAAGCACTGCTCTGAAGGGCTCCTGTGTCTCTGGGGTACATTTCTGGGCTCAACCTGTCACACCATAGTTTGCAGGTTTGGAGATAACGGCAAACCATAGCGTGCTACAAGTTAACGGCGATTAGATAGTCATGAGGGTGGGAAGAAGGGGAGAATCGGAGGTTGTGTAAACAGCTCCCTCAGAGTTCATTTAGGCCAGTGGTGGCAAACCTTTGGCACTCCAGATGTTATGGACTACAGTTCAATTGGCCATGCTGGCAGGGGCTGATGGGGATTGTAGTCCTTAACATCTGGAGTGCCAAAGGTTCGCCACCATGGATTTAGGCAGTAACAAACCATGGTTTGCTGTTCTGTCTGAACCATGCCTCTTTTAGTCTTCATTCCGAGGCTAAAAATCTGACCTAATTTACAACAGTATGAGGAAAGTAAAGATCTGGAAATGCACAGCACGAATCATTCAACATTATCCATGAACTAGCACCAGTAGTATACAAAGATAGGATTAAGCAAGGAAGTCTTGGTAGCTAGACTTGTATTAGATCTTTAAAAGACAATGGTTGTCCTTCTCATTGACAGAACAAGACTGTGCGGGGCTGATTTTGCCAGATGCCAGCAATCTGCTCATAGAGCATCACAGGAACTTCATCCTGCGATGCCAAAGCTTCAGTGGCTCAAGAAAATAGCTTTGATTGCCTTTCCCTAATGAGCCCAGCATCTATTCTGGCACAAGACTGTGAGAATGGAGCCCTTAGAGAATCAGTGGAACGTTGGTGAGGAATGCAACATCTTTGTCAAACGTTGGCTGCCTCCCTCTCTCTCAACTCTGCTTCTCCTCAAAAAATAGAAGAAGGGTTGGTATTTATATCCTGCTTTTCTCTACCATGAGGAATCCCAAAGCAGCTTACCATCTCCTTTCCTCCCTCCTCCTCACAACAGGCACCTTGTGAGGTAGGTGGGACTGAGAGAGTTTTGAGAGACTGGGACTAGGCCAAGGTCACCCAGCAGGCTTCATGTGGAGGAGGGGGAAACAAACACAGTTCCGCAGAAAAACCACTACACAGCTCAACACTTATCCACTACATTGAATGTGGGGGGAAAAAACTCTGCAGGCATTGCTATTGTTTCCCATACAAACTGATACCAACACTACCTCAAATGGCCAATTTTGCCAGCAGAGAGATAGGCTCATTCCGCACATGCAGAATAATGCACTTTCAAACTGCTTTCAATGCTCTTTGAAGCTGTACGGAATAGCAAAATCCACTTGCAAACAGTTGTGAAAGTGGTTTGAAAATGCATTATTTTGCGTGTGCAGAAGGGGCCATAGAGATGATGGCCTCAGGTTCTAATCCTAGGAACAGCATTTCATCAGCAACTCTTTTTTTTCTGAGGAGGCTGTTTCATACGGCCTCCCAGAAAAGCCCCACGCCCGGCAAGAATTCTGTCATTGAAGCATGGAGGCCGCTTCACCACGCCTAGCTATGCAGGCTGGCCTTCAGGAGAGAGCTGGCCGGACGACAGACCGGCTCCGCATGGAGCCACCTTCTGCCCCTTCCCTTTCATTCACTCAGCCTTGTCCCGTGCTGTGCGGCCTGCTGGCCTCCGAGAGCCCTCGGCCTTCATGCTGCCCTCCGACCTCCAGGGGTCCGGGAGGACACGTGAGGGAGGGTTTCCGGAGGCCAACAGGCAGCCGATCGAGGCTGGAAGGTGAATGGGAAAGGGCTAGGGAAATAGCTGTTCAGCGGGTGCTGTTTGCACCACGCCGCCGGGAAGACGCTGTTCCCTCAAAAACAACCCTTTAAAGGGTTGTTTTTTAGGACGGCCTGATGCCGCCCTGAGGAAGGGGAAGGGCAGCCAGGTCGGCGCTGCTGCATTTCAGCAGCGCCGCCTGTGCGAACGGCGGCCTTGGGGCGGCGTTTTTACCGCCCCCAGGCCGCCGTTTTTGGCCCATGCGGAAACGGCCTTATGTAATTCAAAGGGCTTTTATTCATTGTAACTTAGCTATAGCTCTCTCAGATGAACAGTCATCACTAACTTAAATTGTTGTCTTTCCTCATGAAAATGCTTCGTATGTATCTGAGAAAAACTGACAGAATGGCAACTTCTTTCCTCTTGCTCAGGGAACGATGCCTTCATAATTCAAAATTTGATTCACTAAAAGCATTTCCAGAATATCCAAATCAACATTTCACCAAATCAGTTGGGTAACATCCTGCATTTGTGTACTTAATAATAAAGATAAAGGAGACAGCCAGGGACTTTAAAAGCATTTAGCTCTACCCCTTTTTATCCAAACAGATTTTATAAATGGATTAGTTCTAACCCTCTTTATTGAAATTAAATTATATCCTTCCTGGAGAAACCTCTCGCCAGCATCTTTTCCCCATTGGCAAATTTGAATACCCACATCACAGGATTGCTGTGGACATAACTGCCCTAGCATCAAAGTCTTCCAAGGTTTTCCATTATCATTCATTCAGACATGGTCCAAATCAGACAGCATATCAGGAAAGACATAATCAGCCTCTCAATGGCTTTAAAAAATTAAATGCAGCTTCAGGGGCTATGAAACTAATCAGAACTGCTTCTGACAAGAAGGGGAGTTTAATCTTTTACCCTTGGACCTTTATATCAGTCAAAATGGGGCTCTCTGGCTGCTTTTCCATCTGTGGGGGAAAGATTTTTTTCCCTGCCTAGTGGGAAAAAGAGGATTCAATAAGCCCCAAAACAGCTAAACAGGAAATGGTTAAAGATCAACTTCCTTTTAATTTGCAAGCACTTATCCTGCTTCTGTGGGTGCGTTTTTGGTCCTTTAAAAATTTGGAGACTGATTGTGTGTCTCTTGGCCCCTTCTCCAGTTTGGGTCCACAGCCTCCATGAGTGTTCTCCAATTAAAGAAAATAAATTTATATTGGGACGCATCTCAAAGACCACCTTTGTTAATCGGACAAAAAGGAGCTTGGAGAACACTGTGTTCCTATGCAGCTGGAGTCTTATAGAAGGAGCACTGCCAGGAATGGAGGAGTTGCTTTCCAGCATGGGACCACAAGTGCGCGGAGAAATCCCTTGGCAGCTTTCCCCAGACTCTTCTATTCACTGCGCTTTGTTCTCCTTACTCTGAAGTTGCTGGAAGAACGCCGAGGACACATCTTCATTTCATTAGGTACGCAGGCCTCAGTCTGTGCCCGTGCAAAGCCAAGGTGATTGAAAATGCCTTATTTCTGCATGGGCGGAAGGGTATAAAAATTGTGGAAGAAGCTAGGAGGCGCAGCAAGGGTCCCCAATTATTTTGAGCCGTCAGATGAGAGGGTGGAATTGCCAGATCCAATTTGGGAAACTCCAGAAATTTGGAGGTGGAGCCTGGACAGTCATGGACCTCAGTGGGGGTACAATACTGTGTGACTGAACCCTGAGTTTTGACTTCAGATTGGAGTTGTGGAACCCTTAATGAGAGAACGTTCGTGGCCTGGAACTTGCTTCCAACCTTGTGAACAGGAAAAGGCAACAGTGCTAGGACTGCCAACTCTGGCCTGGAAAATTCCTGGAGATTTGGAGGTGGTTATCTGTTGGATAGAATGTTTGTGGAGAACGTTCACCTTGAATTTCACCCAGAATCCATGGTGTTTTAATAGAGTCTGCCTTCTCAAGCTGCCATTTTCTTCAGAGTCTCTGTAGTCTGGAGATCAATTGTAATTCTCAGAAGTCTCCAGGCCCCGTCTGGAGATTGTAACCCTAGAACCAATCCTGGCTTTTCTCTGTCTCAATGGAAGAAGTCATCTAGGAGACCCCAGGAGATATCTCTTTTGGGTCTTTTGCAAATACTCATTTGGAAATAACTGCTCTCATGGTAGGAAGCTTGGAGGCTGGTTCTACCTCCCAAACCCAGCGTGGTGTAGTGGTTAAGAGCAGGTGGGCTCTAATCTGGAGAACTGGGTTTGATTCCCTGCTCCTCCACATGAAAGGTGACCTTTTATTTGGTGAACTGGATTTGTTTTCCCCATTGCCCCACATGAAGGCTTCTGGGTGACCTTGCTGGCCTAATGGCTGTAATAAAACTGACTGACTGGGTGACCTTGCGCTATGGCAATTCTCTCAGAACTCTTTCAGCCTCACCTACCTCACAAGGTGTCACAAGGAAGAAAAAGGACTTTGTAAGACACCTTCAGCCTCCTTACAGGAAAGGAAGGCAGGATATCAATCCAACTTCCCCCTCCTCCTTCATTCTGTGGTGGTACCAGTGGGGGGATTCAAATGATTTAACAACTGGTTGTTTACAAGCACCATTCTAACAACCGGTTCTGCCGAAGTGGTACGAACCTGCTGAATCCCACCACTGGTGGTACCCACTACCCCACTCCTCAAATTCCAAAGCTATAAATAAGTTTGAGAAAAGTGGATACTAGGGAGGCCCGATAGCTTTGATCTGCCTGATGTCTTGAGCAAGCTGTGCCTACCTTGGCAGCTTTTCCCTCTTCAGCATGTGAGGTCTTCTCCAGGGATCCTTAAAGTCCCTTTTAAAATAATTAGGCAGAATCTTAGCCACCTCTGCAAAAGAGCCATAAAAAGGTACACATTAACAAATAGAAAACAAATTTCCCCCCTTAACAAACTGGAAACACTGTCTTTCATCTTTACAAATATAACATCAATAAAACAGCAATTATTACCCCAAAACTTGCAATTCCCTCTCCCTCTGACTGATTTCCTTTTGTTTGTTTTTTGCTATTTTTGGAACATTTACACTATGTTTTTTGCTATTTTTGGAACATTCACACTATGTACTGATGTTATTTGTTTTTCTAGTTTTTGTGATTTGATATTTGTCCATTACAAAAACTGATGCATAACCGCTATCCTGCCTGCTCATAGGAGTCTATTTGCCTTTACGGTGTTCTGCTTGTATATTCCAAAGATGTACTACATCTCCAGTGATCTCCTTCACTACTAAACTCTACAGTGGTACACACAGACTGCCTGCAAATGCCATTATTATCCTCTGCAAATGTCTCTTCACTTTTCTGCGTCATCTAAAAATTCTGGTCACTTCCACATCAAATGGCGAAGGGCTGTAGGGTTGAAAGTTCAAGGTCGTTTCCTTAACATCCCACGAAGTGAGCGTTGTTGTCGGTACTGTCCCTACACTATGGACTCGATTCCTCATATCCTGCTTTACACTTCGAGGTATAATGATATTAGAACTGACCTGGGAGCTTTATTACCTTCAGAATTTATGTTTTTCTCAGACAAACTAAAAATGGCTAAGCCAACGATTCTCAACCAGGGTTCCGTGGTACCCTGGGGTGCCGTGAGCATGTCCCAGGGGTACCGCAGCAATGCTACCAGCCCCCCGCACTTTTGTGGTGTCTCCCACCAGTGCCAGCAAGGACATGGAGCTGGCCCATGGGGCAGGGCCTGCTGCAAGGTCAACAGCCACTTCCCAACCCGTCCTCAGTGCTTCCCTTCACCCTTGGAGATGAAAGTGTGGGGATGGCAAGCAGAGGCACTGGGAGGGAAGGTGGAGGGGATGGCAGGGGTACCATGAGATATGAAGAGTAAGGCCAAGGGTACTGTGACATCGAAAAAGTTGGGAAACACTGGGCTAAGCTATTGAACAGCCCTAATGCAAAAATTTCGGAAGCAGTTGCTACATTTTTAATCCGTGTCCTACATGATGTGTAACAATGATCCTGTTATTGCACCTGGAATGTTCGGCATTTCTGGTTTTATGCCGAATAAAGGTTTTTGGATTGGATTGGCTGTAGGGTTGCCAACCTCCAGGTCAGGCCTGGAGATCACCTGCTATCACAATTGATGCCCCCTGGAGAAAACAGGGTGGACTCTATGGCACCTTACCATGCTGAGGTCCCTTCCCTCCCAAAATCTTGCCTTCCCCAGGTTCCACTCCCCAAATCTCCTGGTAATTCCCAACCCGGGGCTGTTAACCCTAAGCCAATATGCCTAAACTGTGGCTTATTATTCCATTGTTGAGTTGTGCTTTTAGGACCACAGTGTGTTCAGCTTTACCTTTTGCGGTGTCACACAATGGGCCGTCCCCGAGGCATCCTCTCCTCTGCTTTAGATCCGGACAGGGGGTTCCTCCATTCCGAGGCGGCACAATAACCTGACGCATCCGGTCTTTGCTCCCAGTCCCACACAAGGAACTGCACTCGCTCCAGGGTCCCCAAGGGCCAATCACACAATCAACAGCTGCTAGAAAGGAGGTAGCGGGGAGGGTGGGACAAAGAAGCAAGAAACAGGTGAGCCAGTGGAAGAAGACGCCGTGGGCGAGAAACAGTAGCGCATGGGAACTGATCTGTGGGGGAAGGGAGTTGGGGAGCTACCCCTCTTGGGAGAATTTCTGTCAGAGGTTTATGAGGTGGAGCAAGCCGCACGGCAGAATGTCCAGGCAGGGGCATACTTGCTCCCCTTAGCAGTAAACGGATATTCACCTGCCCAGCTGAGTTCCTTGGAGATCCAGCATGTGGCCGTCCACCCAACTGAGTTGCACTGCTTCAGTGAAAGGTTTACATCTCCCTCCAACAGGCGGGTTGGAGGAAAGGCTCACTGGGGGATAGGCTGCCCAATGTACAGATCAGATCCCATGCTGCGCCTTATGCAGTGGTGGGATCCAAAAATTTTAGTAACAGGTTCCCATGGTGGTGGGATTCAAACTGTGGCATAGCGCCAATGGGGCTGGGCTGGGCACGACGGGGGCGTGGCTGGGCATTCCGGGGGTGGGGCATTCCTGGGCGGGGCTGTGGCAAGGATGCAGCCACTGCGCCGGTCCTTGGGCGGGAAACGAATGCACACAGGCGCAGGCTGCCACGCACGCCGGTGCACCTCCTGCTAGACTGCTTCAAGTTCTGCGCACTACTGTTGAGAGGAGGGCGTAACTAAGGCAAAAATCACGTGGCAAAATCACCCATTAGTAGTCCCCTCTCGGCACACACAAATAATTAGTAACCTACTCTCGGGAACCTGTGAGAACCTGCTGGATCCCACCTCTGGTGAAGGGACCCTGAGCAAGAGCAGTCCCATCCTCAGGTGACAAAAGGAAGTTGTCCAGAGAGGAAGAGTGAATGAGAGCCAGCATTGAATGAAACGCAATGTGCAAAAGAAGGGAGAGAGGGGGAAAGGAGAAATCAATGATACAGCAAAATTTGACACTGAGGATTCCCCAGCTGCCAGTTTTGGGGCGGAGAAACTCCTGGAGATTTGGGGATAGAGTTTGGGGAAGGGAGTGAATTCAGCAGAAATCCTGATGCTGAATTCCTGATCCTCCAGAGCTGTCGTTTTCTCCCATCAGTGCTGATCTTTTATAGTTTGGAGCTCCTTTGTCGTCTTAGGAGAAACCCAGGCCCTGCCTGGAAGATGGGAACCCATATCTAAGCAAGGCACAGGACTCTCCCCTTCCCTTTCTCCCTGGGCCCACACCATTTGTAGCTTATTTCTGAATCAGACAGCCGTCACTCAAAAGAGACACCAAATGGAATTCTAAGAATTTAGAGGAGGCCAAACTGAACCACGTTGACCCGTCGACGAATAAGCCTCCTGTCTCCATTGACAAAACAGTTTAACTTTCCTTCCTTCTGATTCACTGCGTCCAGCTCTCTTCTCAGAGCCCCTCCCTTGGCTGTCTCGCCTGCCTGCTTAAAAATCCCATGACCCACAGAGGTGCATACATTGGCCAGCCAACCCCCTGCCTCCCCCCACCTTCATCTGGTCTCTTGTCAAAACCCACTGTGGTGGAAGGCGAAGGCCCATCTCCATGCAGTTTTCAGGACGGTCCGACCTACCCCCCTCTTGTATACATCTGTGGAGTATCTCCACCACTAGAAAGGAAAGAAGGGCAGGGACCCCTCTCTTCGTTTTTTCTCTCTTTCTGAGGCTAGAAGCAGTTCAGGGCAGTGACATTCATCTGTAGGTGGGGAGTATTAAACCTACCCTCTTCCCACAGTGACCAACATTTCCCTAAAAACAGAGTGGTAGAAGTCTGCACAATATCAATATAAGGAATATCGATATAAGGAATATTTAAAGGGATTTTTAAAAAAACAAGGAAATTTTCATTCTTGGTTGGGACAGGGGAACACTCCAGAAGGAGCAAAACCCCGAAGCAAGAGGAAACGTTGAGGGTTTTCCCGCTCTCGCTAACCGCGGGGCTTCTAGAATCAGCAGCAGCATAAGTGTAAGCGTGTCTGTACGGAAATCTCTTCTGTGAAGGAAACACTCCCTTGCTGTGTGGCAGAGCAACACTGTATAATTGGCCTCTCTCTCTCTCTCTCTCTCCTGAGCTGCAGAAGAGAGCATTGTGGTGCACAGAGAATCCAGTAGTCATGTGGCTCTTTTGTTTGAGGGTAGTTGTGAATGTGGCTCTCTGTGAGCTGCTGAGTTAGTACTGCAGGAGTGGACAATACTGAGCCTGGTAGACTTAGATTTAGTCTAATGCAACTTCTTGTATGAGGTATCAAAGTAGCTTCTACTGCCGTCGTTCCTCCCCACTTCGCAGTAATTAGAGGAACAGAGTTTTGGATTGGTTTCATGTAGAACAGTCCAACCTAAATACAAAACAGAACCTCCAAATTATGCTATTTTTAGCAATCAGCCTTAATCTGTTCCAGAAACACTTGCTGGCTTTTATAATCTCAAAGGGAGAGAGGCCTACATTGGATTCTCTGCCCCAGAGGGTCAATTATGTTTATTTGTTTATTTGCTGGCTTTGGAAGAAACTAACAGATCTAGTCGAAAAAAGTTGCTTGGAGAAAGAGGTATAACAGACTACCTCTTATCAGCATCAATTAAAACCAGTTGGTATTAGCAAGACAGTTAAGAAACAAAACAATTTTAAAAGCCAAGATAAAAGCCAAAATAAAGGATAAAAGTTTCAACTTGCAGAGATATAATCAGGACTTTCAGCTCGGTGCCATCTTGGAACCGCTCCTCAGATTCATCTAGTCCATCCTCTTGCCAACACAGGAACTACAACTATAATATTCCAAAGAAGCAGATGCCCAATTGAAGAAGAAGAAGAAGAGTTTGGATTTATATCCCTCCTTTCTCTCCTGCAGGAGACTCAAAGGGGCTTACAATCTCCTTGCCCTTCCCCCCTCACAACAAACACCCTGTGAGGTAGGTGGGGCTGAGAGAGCTCTGAGAAGCTGTGACTAGCCCAAGGTCACCCAGCTGGCTTGTGTGGGAGTGTACAGACTAATCTGAATTCCCCAGATAAGCCTCCACAGCTCAGGCAGCAGAGCTGGGACTCAAACCCGGTTCCTCCAGATTAGATACATGAGCTCTTAACCTCCTACGCCACTGCTGCTCCTGAGTCTTAAAAGCTTCCAATAATAGAAAGCCCACCATTTCATGAGGGGGACTGTTCCAGTGCTGAATACACCTCACTGTCAAGAAATTCTTCCTAAGACTTAGATGAAACTTCCTTTGCTTCCATTAGTTGGAGTCTTGCCATCCAACATGACTGAAAACATGTCCACCTCCCTGTCCTCATAGCATCCCTTTATGTATCAGAAGGTGGCAATCATATCAACTCGCAAGCATCTTTTCTCCAACACAGAGATTTCCAACTCTTTCAACATCTCCTCAAAGGACACGGTCTCCAAACCCCTCCCCATCTTCACTGCACTATGCTAGACTTGTTCATAGAATCATAGAGTTGGAAGAGACTCCAAGGGCCACCAGGTCCAACCCCCTGCAATGCAGGAACATACAATCAAAGCACTCCTGACAGATGGCCATCCAGCCTCTCTTTAAAAACCTCCAAAAAAGGAGACTCCACTACACTCCGAGGTTTCCTGATGTTTCCTGATGTTTAGGCATCCTGATGTTTAGGTGGAATCTCTTTTCCTTCACCTTGAACCCATTACTCCTGGTGCTAGTCTCTGGAGCAGCAGAAAACAAGCTTGCTCCCTCACCAATATGACATCCCTTCAAATATCTAAACATGGCTATCATGTCACCTCTTAACCTTCTCTTCACCAAACTAAACATACCCAGCTCCCTATGTCCACCTCATCGTTCTACCTTATTGATATCCTTCCTAAACTATGATGCCCAAAACTGAACAGAATACTCCAGATGTGGACTAGGCAAGGCAGTGTATACATCCTCACCAGATAATCAATTTGCCAACAGGTTGTTCAGCTGTGGGTCAAAATATACTATATCCCCGACATGGGTGTGTGATCTGACTCAAAGTCAGATGTGCATAGGGGGATTTCACCTTAAATGAAATGGGGGGAAGAATTAGGACTAATAAAAGGAAACACTTCTTCACACAACGTGTGATTGGTGTTTGGAATATGCTGCCACAGGAGGTGGTGATGGCCACTAACCTGGATAGCTTTAAAAAGGGCTTGGACAGATTTATGGAGGAGAAGTCGATCTATGGCTACCAATCTTGATCTTTCTTGATCTGCGATTGAAAATGCCTTAGCAGACCAGGTGCTCAGGAGCAGCAGCAGCAGAAGACCATCGCTTTCACATCCTGCACGTGAGCTCCCAAAGGCACCTGGTGGGCCACTGCAAGTAGCAGAGTGCTGGACTAGATGGACTCTGGTCTGATCCAGCAGGCTAGTTCTTATGTTCTTAAATAGTGTTAGGGTGCTCTTATGTTTGGAGGGAACGCAGTGAGGAGGAACGGGAGCTTCTATTTTCCCTAATGCCCAGTTTTTACCAGTGGAAAGGGAGGTGGGGGAACTTTTTACTAGCTCAAATTGCCATAGGAAGGATATGTGAAACCAGAAAGGGGCAAAGCTCCCTGCAACCATTTCCTGTAGGTGAAACCAGGCAGAAGCAAATGAAAAACTTCTTCCCGCCCCCCGCCCCCGCCCCCCTGCAGCACTTAGCAAACAAGTACAGTTCGAGGTGAGTTTCCCTGATGAACATTTGACTGTGAGTCTGTCTGTGCATCTATGACCCAATATATATTGGGTGCATCATGTATTTGAGCTATGTGACCCATTCATAGTAAGGAACTAACAGACTGCACCCCACTTTGAAGGACGCAGTGAGATCAAAGAGGGATCAGAAGTGACCTTCGAGCTGATCACAGGGAATCAGCTGAAATTCCACTTCTGATCATCCTGCAAAACCCTTTAAATTGCCACTCTTTAAGGCTGGGAAACATCAACGTTTGGTAAGGGGGACCAGAAGTCAAATTCTTCGATGAAGAATTCAGTGGCGCTTGAAGTTTTCTGCACCGGTTTGATATTGGTTTGTTGGTCCCAACAAGAACGTAATAGGCAAACATTTTTTGGAAATTTTATGCATACAGTCTAAATTTTGATCAGACTCTCTCATGCTTGAAGAATTCCAGATGTCAACATCTGCTTATTTTTTTGCCTGTATAAGAATCAGCCTGCTTAACTTGAGCTATGCCACTTGTCTTGATCAAAGGGAAACATTCCCTGCATCATGAACAACTGTTGGGTCACTTGAGAAATAGCGAGGGGGAGTTTCTGTGGCTGAGAAGGATTAGAGCACCCTCCATTTCTCCAGCAGCCTTTAAATTCCTGACACTGGAACGATCACTTTTGGAAGACCATATAATGAGATCTCTTGCTTCCCTTTTAAAAATTGCCTGAAAATTCTCTCTGTCAGTTCTAGTGCTGGGGGTAGCGATAGCAGCCTCCCAGGTTTCAAGTCTTGCAATGGGATCCTCTCAAGAAGTATAGGCACTAAATCCCAACAGCACAGAGGCGACAATGGGCCAAGAGACATGTGTGCTCTGTAGGAAATGAAGCCCCTTTCAAGCCATTTCACAATTCTCTCAACAGCTATTGTTTGCCTCCAGGCATAATCTGTTTTTCCACATGGGAAGCAGCAGCCCGACAGCAGGAATATTCACCTTCATTTTCCCTCCCAGACTCCACACTTTTCAGTTTCTCACAGAGCTTGTCCAAAAGTTCTGGCACGGTTCATCTACCATTGTGACTTATTTAGTGAGAAATGCAGCCTCTCCCAGTCTTTTATGTGTAATTTTCACCAAGGAACAACACGCCAGCCTAGTTCTCAGAAGGCAGTTTCTGACATTACGTGTAAAATTAGTTTGCTTTTGACAAAAATAAAATAAAAATATACTTTCCTATGCAGTACCCCAGCCACTTTGCAAACAATATATTGTTGAAGAGGGAACCATTAGTCTGCTTCCTAGTTTCCAGGTGATTTAACAATAGCCACCTCCCCAAGTCAACAATGGAATTTAACTTGGAAGGTCGCCTAAGTGTTTTGTTTAAAGGGATACCGTATATACTCATGTATAAGTCGACCTGCATATAAGTCGAGGCACCTAATTTTACCACAAAAAACTGGGAAAACGTATTGACTCGCGTATAAGTCGAGGGTGGGAAATGCAGCATCAATTGAGGCATCAGTAGGTTAAATGTTTTTGAATATTTATTTCAAAGAAAAACAGTAAACTGGCTCTGTAAGTGGAAAAGAGGGTCAACAAGAACAATATGGTATCAACAATAACTTTAAAAGTACCTTCGCTCAACCAGCAACCAAGCTAAAACACAAGAGTTAAAATCCTTCAAAACTGGATTCCTCATCATCATCTGTATGTCCAAATGTAACCCAATTTAGATTTTAAGAGGGATATTATCAGAAATGAAAAATCTACTATTAGCTTCCATTGTAAACAATGGGGGATGGGGCATCCCCTTTGGGGGTCAATAACTTTGGATCCCCTGACCCAAACTTCACCAAACCTGGCTGGTATCATAAAGATACTCTCCTGATGAGACCAGCCAGGCTTGGTGAAGTTTGGTTCAGAGGGTCCAAAGTTATGGACCCTCAAAAGGGTAGCCCCATCTACTAATAGCTCCCATTGAAAACAATGGGGAATGGGGGCACCTCCTTTGGGGGTCCATAACTTTGGACCCCCTGAACCAAACTTTACCAAACTTGGCTGGTATCATCAGGAGAGTCTGCTGAGGGTACCCTGAAATTCTGGTGCCTCTAGCATAAAATCTGTACCCCCTGCTGGCCGGCAAAGTAAAAAAACACACACAAAAATTAATGACCCGCATATAAGTCGAGGGGAGCTTTTTCAGCATTAAAAATGTGCTGAAAAATTCGACTTATACATGAGTATATACGGTAATCGAGGACGACACTCTAATTAACTGACCCCCAAATAAGTTACTGAAACAAATCCTCCTTTTAATTCCAACAAGACCAGGGTGAAAATATAATTTCTCTGAGCCTAATTCAATTTATGTGCCCTCACTGATCTCAATGTATACAATCTTGAGAAATACAAGAAAAATGACTATTAATGATTTAAGTGACCTAAATGGACAAATGTTATTTATGTATTTAGCAAAGCTTTACACTGCCTTTAGACCCTAATATGTTTCGCAGTCAGCTTGGGGATCTAATAACACAAAGTTAAAATAAATACAACTATATCAATAAATGTTAGTACCAATATTATATCGTTTAGAATAAACGTATAAACTAGTAATTAAACTAATGTAGGACAATCTGACCATGATAGAGGGAACTTATCTTCTTTAGCGCAGTACAAAAAATCTGAACACGGTAGAGCAGGGGTGTCAAACTCATTTGTTATGAGGGCCTCATAAAACGTAAATGTGACTCATTAGGGGTCTGGCTGCCTTGGCTGGTGAGCTCCAGCAAGCTCCCCACCCCAGACTGGAACTGATGGAGGGTCTGCCTCAGTTTGACAGGGGGCCTTTCCCCACTTACCGTAAGTCCCGTACTACTCTCCTCATGTAGCGCGGGGTCCCGGGGCACTCCCCACAACAGGGGTGGCGACAGCGCAGCCGCCTCGAAGCTGCCGCTGTTGCGCCCTCTCAGCGCACAGCATCCCTGGCGCTGGAGAAAACGGCGCCTTTTGATGACCCTGCGCAGAGCGCGGAACGCAGAGCGCAGAGCGCGGGGTCGTGGGGACGCCCAAGCGCACGCCCAAGCGCACGCCAGCGCTGAGAGCAGCACGCGGCATAGGGGGGATCAGGGTGAGTGGGGAAACGCCCAGGGTTTATCAGGCCCACAAGAAGGGCTCTCTAGGTGAGATTGCGGGGGGGAGGTTGGCTCATGGACCTCAGCTGGCTCATGGACCTGATAAGCCCTCTCAAGGGGCAATGTCCAGCTCCCAGGCCACAATTTGACACCCCCGCGCGAGACAATATCAGGTTAATTTGCTTTTAATTTTTTTAAATTACTGGTTTGTGTGGAGTGGAGTGGAGTGGAACGGAACGGAACGGAACAAAACTCTTCAGCCACTCCCAGGTCAACTTATGAAACATTTCGAAAGCAAGTCTGTTTCTGAATCAACAAGGTGGTGCTATATGGGTTTCCAGCTTCCTGACTCTTTTATTTAGGGGCAGATGCCATTGCTCAGTAATCAAGCTGAGTTGTGACTGGACTAATCTCTGTGGAGATTAGGGATGGCTTATTGGTGCGGTTTCCCCACCCCACCCCCATCAGGAGTGCTGTGACCGACATCAACAGACATTTCTCTTTACAAAGGATGTTGGTGGTAGCCAAGAGGTTGGGCCAGAGCAGTGCAGAGGACTTTCTCATTATCACTAAAACAAGGGTTGGCCTCGCCAAGGCCAGGCTTTCACTGAAAATTACTCAAGGCGGCCAATTTTAATGGTCCCCAGTTTCCAAAACAACAGACAGTTGATTCCTCTCCAACATTTTGGAGCAGCGGAGAAGACAAACAGAAGTAAAAATGTGAAAAACAAAGGAGTGAACAACCTCTAGGCTGCTGATGATTTGCAGATCTCAGAGTGAAACTAAGCAGCCTACCTGTTTGACTTTGCACAGTGTCCTGCTAACACTGGGTTGCAATCCACGCAAAGCTGCATTAGTTTGGAAGTAATTGCATTGGCATGGTAACAAACCATATACAGTTACTTTGAGCAGGTTGTGACCCCACTGAAATGTGATGGTAGGTCCAGGGAAGTTCTTTTCCTTGCCAGCATAACATTGCGACCATGCCAGGCTAAAAAGACTTTTATAATCTGGTGTATTATGGAGCCCTTACCTGGATGGCCCAGGCTAGCCTGATCGAGTCAATATCAGAGAAATAAAATCTCAGAAGCTATGCAAAATCAGCCCTGATCAGCATTTGAATGGGAGACCACCAAGGAAGCCCAGGGGTTGCTAGGCAGAGAAAAAAGAAGAGTTGATTTTTATACCCTGCTTTTCTCTACCATAAGGAGTCTAAAAGCGGCTTACAATCAGTGGTGGGATTCAACAGGTTCGCACCGCTTTGGTGGAATCGGTTGTTAAAATGATGCTTGTAAACAATCAGTCATTAAACTATTTGAATCCCACCACTGGAACCGGTTGTTAAATTATTTGAATCCCACCACTGCCTACAATCCCAATACCTTTCTCTCCCTACAACAGGAGGTTAAGAGCTGGTGTATCTAATCTGGAGGAACCGGGTTTGATTCCCCGCTCTGCCGCCTGAGTTGTGGAGGCTTATCTGGGGAATTCAGATTAGCCTGGGCACTCCCACACACTCCAGCTGGGTGACCTTGAGCTAGTCACAGCTTCTCGGAGCTCTCTCAGCCCAATCCACCTCACAGGGTGTTTGTTGTGAGGGGGGAAGGGCAAGGAGATTGTAAGCCCCTTTGGGTCTCCTGCAGGAGAGAAAGGGGGGATATAAATCCAAACTACTCCTCCTCCTCCTCCTCCTCTTCCTCTTCTTCATCTTCTTCTTCTTCATCTTCTTCTTCTTTGTGAGACAGGTGGGGCTGACAGAATTCTGAGGGAACTGTGACTATCTCAAGGTCACACAGCAGGCTTTTTGTGGAGGAGTGGGGGATTGAACCCCGTTCTCCAGATTGATATCCATCACTCTTAACCTCTATACTACACTGGCTCTCAAGCAGGCAATGCCAAACTACCTCTGAACCCCTCTTGCTTTGAAAACTCTCTGGAGTCACCCGAAGTCAGCTGTGTCTTCACAGCACTTTCCACCATATCTTATGGAATAGCCAAAAAGGTAAATGTTCATTTGTTCCAGCTGGATGGAGTTTAATCCAATAATCAAGAAAAAAAGATTTTATTTCAAAGTTATTAGGCCTCACTTGATGATTTTTTAAATATCTGATTTCTTATCTGATCTGATTTTTTAAAAATGTATTTATTTCACTGTGTAATTCTAAACAGAGTTACCCCCTTCTCAATCAATTGAAGTCAATGGGCTTAGAAGGCTGCGATTCTATTTAGGATGGCACTGTTGGACATTTATTCCTACATATTTTTCATCCATTGGTTCTCTGAACGGCTGATAATAATCACAGGAATGAAATAGCCATAAAACAACACAGCAGCAATAAAACTGACAATACAGCAGAGAAGGATTTGTTTAAATGACCATCAGCAGAATATATGCATATATAAGCAGATCATAATAAAACTAAGACCTGGGGTGTGATTCTTCTTAGGATTGCATTTAAATCATTGTCTTAGATTCAGTGGTGGGATCCAAAAATTTTAGCAACAGGTTCCCATGGTGGTGGGATTCAAACTGTGGCATAGCGTCAATGGGGCTGGGCGTGGCACGATGGGGCCGTGGCCGGGCATTCCGGGGGCGGGGCATTCCTGGGCAGGGCTGTGGCAAGGATGCAGCCGCTGCGCCAGTTCATGGGCGGGAAACAAATGCACGCAGGCGCAGGCTGCCACGCATGCCGGTGCACCTCCTGCTAGACTGCTTCAAGTTCTGCGCGCTACTGCTGAGAGGAGGGGCGTAACTAAGGCAAAAATCACATGGCAAAACCACCAATTAGTAACCCCCTCTCGGCACACAGAAATAATTAGTAACCTACTCTCGGGAACCTGTGAGAACCTGCTGGATCCCACCTCTGCTTCGATTTCTCAAAGGGAATGTAGTTCTGTGAAAAAAGATCCCTCACGCATGCTGCTGTCTCAAGGCCAATCAGGCTCCTGAGGGCATACAAAAATGCCTTTCCCCACAGCTGATGTGTGACTGAGGGAAAAACAAGTTGGAGAACCTGGACCCAACTTGTCAAAAAACCTAACTTACATAGCTTGTCCCTTACAGTGCCTTAAAAGCATTTGCTTTACTCCTGCATCTAGAAGCAGAGTACAAGTGGAGGCAGACACCTTGGCTGTTGCCACCAGTAAACGACTTGTGCAACCCTCCCCTCCTCCAACTGCTCCAATAGTTCCCTCAGCACCCCATATCTCAAGCAACAACATAGGCCATAATGAATCTGTCTGGAACTTAGGGTCTTTCCCCACTTTACCCTCGGCCGCTGTTGCTGCGCGCAATTCCCAGCGCGCGGCATCCCTGGTGCGCACCCAGGTGTCCCCATGACCCCGCACTCTGCACGGGGTCATCAAGGGACCCTTTGCAAGAGCGCCAGGGATGCCTCGCGCTGAGGGGGCGCGACAGCAGCAGCGTCAGGGCAGCTGCGCTGTCGCCGCCCCTCTCATGGGGAGTGCTGGGGGACCTCGCGCTACTCTCATCAAGTAGCAAGGGGCTTAAGGTAAGTGGGGAAAGGCCCTTAGTCACCTTCTGGACATGCAGAATAATGCACTTTCAATCCACTTTCAATGTACTTTGCAGCTGGATTTCACTGTGCGGAATAGCAAAATCCACTTGCAAACAATTGTGAAAGCCTAAGTGATGTCACAGGGTAGCCAAAGGGGGCCACCCTGTGACATCACCAGGCCCCACCCTATGACATCATCATCAGTCAGAAGCCTCTTGGGCACAGTGGAAATATTTCTTCTATCATGCGGAGGGGTCAGAGTGCTGCCTTATAGCTCAGAGAAAACTAATAACTGACCATTCCTCGGAGAAGGGGGGATTTCTGCCTCATGGGGGGCTGCACAATGTGGCTGTATGGGCTACTTGTGGCCTGCAGGTTCTATGCCACAGGTGTCAAACTTGCAGCCCTCCAGATGTTCATGAACTACAGTTCCCATCAGCCCTTGCCAGTATAGCCAATGCTCATGTTGGGAGGGACTGATGGGAATTGTAGTTCATGAACATCTGGAGGGCCGCGAGTTTGACACCCCTGCTCTACACAGTGCATCATGTAGAAACTCTGAGCTCCTCGTTCATCCCTCTCTTGGTCCATTCTGAGTTCAAGGTGCAAAGTCTCATTTGCAAGGCACTGCCTTCTGCTTGACACCTCCAGGTGAACTGCTGATTTAGGAAACATCTGCAGTCATTAAGTGATATTAACATTCCTGGCCATTTATTTACGTGGATCAACTCCACAATCATCGAGCCCAAAGGAAAGCCAAGACTGCTTTAATTCACAGCACGTATTAAACCCAAGCCCCTGGTCTTGTCAATGAGATAATTCTCCTTCCATTCAACTTCATCAGGACAGTCCGAAGCTAGAGCCTAACCTAGGTTTGCCAGGCCCCCCCGGCCACTAGTAGGGGAGAAAAGGGGTTAGGGCAGTGGTGGCGAACCTATGGCACGGGTGCCAGAAGTGGCACTCAGAGCCCTCTCTGTGGGCACGTCCAAACAGAGTTCATCGTGGGGGGGGGGGAAATCTCCCCCCACACACACACACATCTAGGCTGGCCTGGGCCGCTGGGCTTGATTATTAGCATTAAACCTAAGACCTAGTTTTGGGGAATCAGTGTAGGTAACCCTGTTAAGTGCTGTTAAGCCCCACTGATTCTCATGCAAAGAACTAAAGTGCGATCCTTTACATGGGAGTAAGCTCAGTTGCTGGCAATGTGGCTTGCTTCTGAGTAAACCCTCCTAGGGTCGTGATTCACCCGTTCGATGAGTTGCACGGTTGCTTCAAAGCAAAGCTAACGACTACCACCAAGCTTACTCCTGAGTAACGCATGCCTTGGAGCCAACCATTTTTTCTAAACTAAAACCTCAGTATTCAGGTTAAATTGCCGTGTTGGCACTTTGTGATAGATAAGTGGGTTTTGGGTTGCAATTTGGGCACTCAGTCTCGAAAAGGTTCACCGTCACTGGGTTAGGGTCAGTCAGTCATGGTGTCTCTTGGTGATGTTAAGCGAGTGATTCACTTCCTGGGACACTCTTTCAGGTCAGTAAAATGTGAGTCACAATAAAGCAACATATTTGTTGTTAAGATTAAGGCCCAGTTCACCTACTACCTCAGACTGCAGGGAGACTGCAGACTCCACCTCAGACAGCTGCAAGTTTGTCCCTACAAAAAAAATCCCTGGATCAGGAACATTTCTAAAATCCCAGCGCATTCATTATTGAACATCCAATTTTGTTGTCTGAACTGACTCACTATGTGTAATTCACCTTGAGCCCCTGAGAGAAAGGTAGACTATAAATAACGTAAATAGAAATAGAAATAGAAATTGTCAGGGATGGAGGTTTGTAGGCTAGCCTTCTCCCTAATACAACATTTTCTATATCCAGGTTTTCTTTCTTTTTGTATAGAATACTGTTCACTCATACCAATCGCTCCCACCACCTCTGACATCTGAAATGCTCTAGCCCAGGGGCCTGCAACCTGCGGCTCTCCAGATGTTCATGGACTACAATTCCCATCAGCCCCTGCCACCATGGCCAATTGTAGTCCACGAACATCTGGAGAGCCGCAGGTTGCAGACCCTTGTTCTAGCCCACCCACCACATTCTCAATTAAAATTAAGCCTAAAACACAGACTGTTAAGACACTTCCATAACCCCCTGAAACATAATTTCATCACTGGAAGTTTCCCTAGTTTACATTTCTATTAAAACAAAACATTCCTTTGAAAATCTTAATTTACAGACCTGGGCTGGTGAGTAGCTTCACTATTCGGTAGAGAATAGAAGACAGTAGGCTTGGTTTTACCACCCATTGTGGCAAACGGGACGAGATCTGGAACAATGTGACCCTTGGATGTGTGTTACTGACTTATACGTAAATGTCTGCAATTGTATATCCAAGACGTCCTTTACTCTGTGGGATACCTTTAATTACTAAAGAATGATTACTGTCCCACAGAAAATACAGGACATTCCCTGCTTGCAGAATGCCAGAAAATTCAGATCACAACTTCGCAATTCCCTGTGTTTTGGAACCGGCTATTCACTTGGATAGAGAGCATGTAGAGTAGTTTCTTTCCAGAGATCTTTATGCTTTCCACATATTCTTAAAAGGCACATTTTCAGGGGATAACTACGTTGCAAACCCAGGAGGCGTCACAAGAGGCAAAATCCGTGCTACCCAGAGCAATAACTCACCTGATGCTTGACAGACGGCGTGATAATCTTCACAACAGTCCCCGGTTTTCTCACAGTAGGTGTCACAGTAGCATGGAGTTCTCCTCCGGGAGAAATCCAAGCAGTCATTATTCCGACCTGGACAGCATTTGTGGGCCTCCCGATTGCCACAACCGCCCTCAATACCACTAAGTGGTCCAATTGTCAAAAGCCACGCACAGCAAACCAGCCAATATCCTGCACTGACGCTCAGCTCTCTCATAGCCTCGGCTTTGGCCTTCATACCAACAAAAAAGGTGTCGCTCCTTCTCAAAGATGACTTTGGCCTTGAAATTTAAACTAGACCGTCTTTAAGTTCTTTAATGTTGTTGAGGAGTTGTGCTCGGTTTTCCCCTCTTGCTCGTGGGAATCTAAACCGAGTGTTAGAGGGACATGACGTTCCAACTCAGAAAGGATGGGATGAAAGTGTCAGGCTTCCAATCCATCTAGCGTACATCAGGAGAGGCGTTTGGCCTCTTTGAGAGGCCGGTGTTGGCAAGCAGTCATCAGTGACTGAGCATCGGCATCTGGTTCGCTGGACAGATCTTTGCTGCTTGAGGAGAGAATCCCTCGCTTTTTGCTTTCGTGAGTGGATGGTGGTGGAAGGTGGCACCGTTGAGCCGGCCTCTGAATAGGACCCTCTTTTATGCAAGAAACAAATACCCATGGCCACTGGCCTAAAGTGTCCAGTGCTCAAAAGGGGATTGGCTGGACATTAAAAAGTTTTTCTCCCTCACCCTCACCCCCACCCCTCCTGTCAGTTCTAGTGTATAGGCTCCTCCTGGGTCTTAAAGCCAGAGTGTCCTCCAAATCCACGGTCATTTGGCAAATAAAAGGGTAAAAAGGGCTCCCACAATGGATTCAGCACGCAAGAAAGTCAGTAAATGCTGATTACAAAAGTCTGGATCGTGAAGGAAGCGCATGTTCCCACACATGCACAAGTATTTCCAGTGCCATAAAGATAAATAGTTGTAATTTAAGGAGCAGCAGTGGCGTAGGAGGTTAAGAGCTCAAGTATCTAATCAGGAGGAACCGGGGTTGATTCCACACTCTGCCGCCTGAGCTTTGGAGGCTTATCTGGGGAATTCAGATTAGCCTGTACACTCCCACACACGCCAGCTGGGTGACCTTGGGCTAGTCACAGCTTCTCGGAGCGCTCTCAGCCCCACCTACCTCACAGGGTGTTTGTTGTGAGGGGGGAAGGGCAAGGAGATTGTAAGCCCCTTTGAGTCTCCTGCAGGAGAGAAAGGGGGGATATAAATCCAAACTCTTCTTCTAATATATTACAATGTAATGGTTTGGGTGTCAAATTAAGACCTGGGATATCTGGATTTAAATTCCCCTCTCAGGCCCCTTCCGCACATGCAGAACAATACACTTTCCATCCAATTTCACAATTGTTTGCAAGTGGATTTTGCTATTCTGCACGGTAAAATCCAGCTCAAAAGTGCATTGAAAGTGGATTGAAAGTGCATTATTCTGCATCTGCGAAAAGGGCCTCAGCGTCGTTATGCCAACAGAAGACGCACTGCTCCACATGGATGCCATGACTTGTTTCCTTGCAAGCTAACATTTGCCAAGCACCCTCCAAGCCTCAGGATTTGGCCCAGTGAAAATGGAGAGAAAAGAGGTACTAATTGGCGTCAAGGAGCAGCATATAAAAGCCTTGTCCAAGGAGGGAAGACGTTTACTCCCTGAAGCTGAGCAGTAGAGAAGCTGTTTTTGAAGGAACTTGATCGCTTCAGGTATTGAGGGACAAATAGGGACTACATGAGGAGTCACATCAGGGAGTTTTGTTGTCTTCCACCCAGTTTCCTGCTGTGTGATTTTTTCCCTATGTAGTTGTAGAGTCCCTGTCTTAATCCTGCCCAGTTTTTATAACTGTTCTTCCATTTGCTTAACTGTTATAGCATTTTAAAAAATAAACTGTTTCTCGTTCACTCTGCTGGGGTCCTCCTTGCCTCATATTCAGCCATATATTGAAGCATGTTGGGATTGAAAAGGGCATTGACTGGGGGATTGGGAGAGTGGTCTGGACGTTCTCCGGTTAAGATCCAAAACTACAGTGATAACTGCCAGTTAAAGCCCTTGGCCTGCTCAAAGGTCCCTTCCGTACATGCAGAATAATGCACTTTTAATCCACTTTCAATGCATTTTGCAGCTGTGTGGAACAACAAAACTCACTTGCAAACAATTGTGAAATTGGATTGAAAGTGAATAATTCTGCATGTGTGGAAGGGGCCCAGGGCCGGAAGGGGAAGGAGGGATTCTTGGATGGCCAGTCCCTTTCCATGACAAGAGGGTAAGGTATAAAGGTTTTTAGTGGAGGTGTATGGGTATCAAACAAAATGACACCTGGCGAGATTCTGGCAACCTGAAAGAGAACTGGCCACAGAGTCTTTGTTTTGGGGCATGTTTGGCATTATTGCCCATTATCCATCAACCGGCTTCTTGTTTGTGTCCAGAAGGGGTGGGGGCGATGTATTGTGAGTTCTCTACCACACATGCATACTTTAATTTTTAATATTTTTTTTATTTTTTAATGTTCCAATTTATCCATATGAAAAAGGCAAACTATTACAGAAAAATCTTGAATGAGGCATCTGCACATTTTCCTATCACTGATTGTCTTCTATGGTAGGAAGAGGGGGGGGGGCGCGAAATGGAGGTGCGCAAACACTAAAAGGACAGTGTGAACAGCTGTTTGCTAAGCTCCCCAGGTTCATGATCATCCGTCTCTCAACGCGGTCCCAATGTGCTCCTGAATCATTGATTGCTTGTGTATATTGCTGAGTGACTGAGGCTTATCGGCCGAGCGGTCGCTCTTCGTTGAGCTCCTCCACCTTTTAAAGATAAGTTTTAAATTTCTCCTACCCTTTGTAGTTTTATCTCTTAGTATTTAGCACTTTCTTTTAATTTAGAGCTTTCTATTGCAATTTTGTTGAGAGAGATTGCTTGTGTATAAAACAAGGCTGGAGACATCCGTGTTTGTTGATCAAATGCAGGGGCAAATCAGGTGTTTGGACTGATCAACTAGTCTTATTTAAAAAAACATTTTTAAAAGTATTATTATTTTTACATTGATGTGTCGATTTATTTTAAAATTTTTAGAAGATCTAAAGATGTACAGAGGGGGAAGGCCAGAAATGATCCGGCAGGACAAGAAGCGGGAAGGAGTCAGTGACAGGGAAGAGGATGAGGAGAAGCAGCACGAGGAAGTGCATACATGTGTGTGTGTGGGAGACTAGGCAGGCTGTTTTTGGGCATAGGGAAATGATGCAGGGCAAAGCTGTGCCCACTGGTCAATCTGTCCCACTCTGGTGGCGAGGCAAATTAACTTTGTGCTAAGTGGTCCTGCTTGCCGCAGAGAGAGTGCAAAATGAAAGCGGACTCAAGGAAATATGTCCGCATAAGAAATGTTGCTGCAACAGACATTTGCCTCCACTATGCAGCAAACACCCTGTGCGTAACTGGCCTCTGGAAGATTGATGAATGGTTGCCCAGCACATTGTTCGTTGCTAACTTGCAGCTGCTTCAGGGTTATTACACAGCAGAGAAAGGGATATTCCAAAGTAGAGAAAGGGATAATCCTGTGGTACTGCCTCGCACTCCTTGGAGAAATGACAATAGAAGAGTCAATGGCACAACAAAAGTCTGTCCAAAACCTGCCCTGACCAGAGATTGTATACATCATGATTGGAAGCGAAATGCTGGGTATGAACTATTGCCTAGTGGGTGGCATATTAAACTTTTTATTCCAAAGGAGTTTTGTACGAGTCTTTATCACAGAAGGTCATGAGAGCAAATATAATTTTTATGACATTCCTGAACTGCTTAGGAAACTTGCTCCAGCTTTAGGGGAGTTCAGACCTTTCAAAGGGAAAGCACCCCCCCCACCCCCCGAGTTTCTGACAAGCAAGTCACAGAGCTGCTTAATCAGCAGGTTTTGACCATTGTCAGGGTGAGCAGGCTAGGAGGATGCTATTGTATTCTGCATGCTAGGAGTCTTTGCATTCTCGACTTTTAGCATTAAGCTCTGGGATAATTCCAGAGTAAGATTAGGCCAGAAATTCTGGATCAGAGAAGAACGAATCTCAAACTTCAGTTTGCCCAGTGTTACAATGCTATTAACATTGGCACAGGTAAAAACAAACAGATGTGTTATACTCTGTTTCACATAAAGGTGTTAGTTTGGTGAGTTGAGGTGCAGCAGTGGAGAAAATTGTATGCTTCCGCATTAGAATATAGTCCTGAACGAATATAAGAATTATCAAAACCATTATTTTGTGCATTACTGAACATGGTACTTTGATACAAGAGAATTTAAGCCAAAATGTATTTTACTTTCAAACAGATGCGGGGGGGGGGGGGGGGAGGTGCAGGGCTAGGTAGGCACTAGGACCCAGGCATAGCATTCTACAACAAAGAAGGTCCAGCATGCTTTGTTCTGTGGTGGAGGAATATACAATCTACTAACATCTTTATGTGAACCACAGTATAGATGAGTCTTAGAACAGGAAACAGACACTATAATTGCACAGTGATGCCTGGTTGACAGTGGCTATCCAGGTTCTCAGCTAGAGAGGTCCTTCCAGACATTTAACTGAGATCCATTAGCTAAAGAGGGCAGGAAAGGAACCTTCAATGGATGAAATATGTGCTCTCCCACCAAGCCACACCCACCAAACTTGATATTGTTCACTTTGACTGACAGCAGCTCTCTACTGTATCACTCCAAGACCCTCAACCACAGCTACCCACAACCCTTTTAGCTGAAGAAGCCAGCGAGACACTACTATAGAGGCATTATCAATCTCCTATTATTGGATCATGTGACTCTTTAAGTCTTAGGTAACTCATGTTGAAGGAGTGCATTTGCATACAGGAAAATCCAGGAGACACAAATCCTTTCTTTCTCTGCTTTCCTTGGTGGATTCACATGTTACGAACAGTCTTCCTTGCACCAAGAGGCAGACCGCGGGTTTGAAATTCGGCAAAACAGCGAAGAGACAAACGAACAGGCAACTTTGGTTTTTATTAGCGGTGTCTTCATTGGACAGCTTGATTTTGGAACTTCTAGGAGAGCCGTTGTACTGTTAGTTTGCCGTGGCAACAACAATGGATTTAATGCATTCAAGTTCAGACAATCCAAGAGATCCTTGGTTGGTAAAACATGAACAACAAAACCTAAGCATCTCCCACAGCTTGCCACATGATCAAAACAGGAAAGGTGGTAGGGTGCTGTGCAATCACCATCCCATAATAGGAAGACCACAATAAGCAACATAGTAGAAAAACCCTACAATAAGCTAAGTGGGTGCAAGAGGTTACAAGGACATTGCCACGTGGCCCTATTTCTGTGAAATATCCCAGAAAGGTGCACATTTGGTTACATCAAGGCCAAATCTTCAAGTGTTTCACATCCTGGTTAAAGGTCCAACATTTTCAAAAGTTCATCGTATCATTTTTATTTGTTTTGCGATCATAACTCGATCGTGGCAAAAGAGCAGCAGATACCTCTTTGGTTTTTCCCCGGTTCTGTCGCCTCCAGTCTCTTTCCTAAAACAGGCTGCACTTAATTAAACAACTCATAACAAAACAGGGGAGGGAAGGAACCACCACCACAAAAATACTGGACATTTGGCACAAATTAGTCATGGAATCATTGTGATTTCCCTTGGCACCTGGGCAAAGGGGGGGGGGGGGCGGTCCCTTTCCTATGCAGTGGGAGCATCATGTTTGCCCAATCTTGTTATCAGGGGGACTTGTTTATGGCCCTCAAAGCAAAGGAATTCAACAAGAGGAAAATCAACATACTATTTTAAAAGAAGAAATTGCTCCACTAGGGAGCAGGCTGGTGCCCGGAGCAACACAAAGCCAAGTCTGAGGGGTAAAACCACACGGCCAGCTGCTCCATTTTTCTGCTAAGCCTCGATGCAACTCTCGCTGTAAACATGTTAATTATGGACTGCGCTCTTTATGGGCAGAGAGTTAATTCACCTCAGAAATAGCTGAGGAAATTTTAAAAGGTCCAGGGGAAAAAGACACCCTGGGCCTTTCCCCACTTACCTTAAGCCCCGCGCTACTTGAGGAGAGTAGCGCAGGGTCCCCCGGCACTCCCCACGAGAGGGGCGGCGACAGCGCAGCCGCCCCGACGCTGCCGCTGTCGCGCCCCCTTAGCGTGAGGCACCCTGGCGCTCTTGCAAAGGGCGCCTTTTGATGACCCCACACAGAGCGTGGGGACGCCTGGGCATGCGCCAGGGATGCCGCATGCTGGGAATTGTGTGCAGCGACGGCGGCCGAGGGAAAAGTGGGGAAAGGTCCCCTGTCTATCTTTCGCTGGACTCTAAATAAAAAGATATCAGCCTTAAGAAATCGGTGAGAGGAAACCCTAAGAATCAGACATAGTTAAAAACCAGACTAGTTAAAAAGATGCTCATGGCAGTGACTGCCTCCCCACAGGATAGGGGCCTCTACAGAGAACTTTTTCACACATTCTTGAGCCTGCAAGCGCAAACGTAGGTCAGGCCCCTGAAACGTAAAAGGAAAACTAAATGTCAAAATGGGAGATTCATGATTAAGTATCTTGCGCTTTTTATTCCAAACCCCACCCAGAATGGGGAAAAAAACCCACAATCCTGTAAACAACTGAGTGGGGTTGGCGTCAGATTGAGGCTTGGGCATGGGAGAAAGGTGGTCAAGGTCTTTCCTCCTCATCCATAAACTGGCCTACTTACACAGCCTTAACTGCTTCCCCTCATGTGAAACATAAAATATATACCATGGGACACCTGTATAAGTTTCCTCTGGAACCAAAAAGCCCCAGGAGGGGGTAAAGGTTGCAAAACCAGCATGGAGGGAAGCCATTCCTTCCTCCAGCCCCTAATGTGGATTATTTGTGAGAACCAGGGAAAGCTTTCAACTGACATCCCATCATCACACCTAGCTTGGGCCTACGGGGCCTGCTTCCATCTAGGTAAAGGTCATGAGGAATCAGTTGTTGGGAAGACTTATGGAATGCATTACATTGCTGCTTTGTCAAAAGCCTCTAAGTCACAGGTGTCAAACTCGCGGCCCTCCAGATGGTATGGACTACAGTTCCCATCATCCCCTGCCAGCTGGCAGGGGATGATGGGAACTGTAGTCCATACCATCTGGAGGGCCGCGAGTTTGACACCTATGCTCTAAGAGTTCTCTCTGCCCACAACCACACTTCCTGAAATGTGCAAAGTTCAAAACGAGGGGTGAGGAGACAAGAGAGGAATGAAGGCCACCGTGCATCTGATTCCACCCAACCCACACAGCCTTTTGAGTTTCTCTGGGATGGCTCCCTTGGGAAGGAAGTCAACAGCAATCCCTAAAGACTCACTGCTGGCAGATTATAGGAGTGGAGTATCAGACAGTCCCATCCCCCACCCCCCAATGCTATTTCTGCAGAGTTCTCCTTAGCTAAAGGTCAAGTACTGGCTTCTTACGATGCCCCTTATAGGAAAGGCATAGCACCACAACATGACAAGAAATCCCCAACCCACATATCCTAAATTACTACAGTTTGTAAAAGGCATCTTGGCTTGAACTGTGTGTGGTGGTGGGGAGAAGGGAGGCTTCTTTTCTCCCCGCCTCCTGGGCACCAAGAGAATCTCCCACCTCTCAACAGCAGAGACAGTGTTTTAAATTCATTGGCCCCTCACTTAAATCTTCTCTGGTCACGTCACCACACAATCAATAATTTAAAATTTTCCAAAGTTCCTCCTGATAAATAAAAGTCAGAAAGCTCGATATGGACACAGCTGGTTAGGGACTGGATTAGTGTCCTGTTCACAGCATAGGAAGAGGAGACTCCGGCACACCCCAGGTGCACTCGTGCAGAGACATCCCTAGAATGCCCTTGGAGGTTGGTCACATCTTCTTTTCTCCCAGCTGTTGCCCTACAGCAGGTGTGGAGGACGGGCGCTTACTCAGCTTCCCACCATGTCCGCCTCAGTCAGTTTTCCACACCTTGTTGAGTACCTTGACCACTTCATCATAGATGATGAACACAATGGCCACATCTAAGCAGAGACCCGGCCCAGACGGGGGACGGTGCCCTTGTAAAACCTGCAGAGGGTGACAGTAAAAGAAAAAAGCATATGGATGGGTCACAGAATCCAAGTCAGGTTGTAGCAAACATCAGCTACATTCAGGAGTCATGATCCAAGAACTTGTGGGCGTAGGGGCAAACCATGGTGCTTCTCTGGTCGGAAATTGCATGGAGGTAATCACTGTAATTATAATGTATCTGCAGACATCAGGGTAGCTCTAGGAATCACTGGAAGCTCTATGATTTTACCACAGAGTTTCTGGTGATTTTTACAGCTACTGCGTGCCATTTCTTTTTTGTTTTTGCCAGAAATGAGGTGATGTCACAGTTGAAATTGCACACTTCCTACATCCCCGCACTCTTACTGGTTGCTGGGCACTGTCAGGAGAGCCTGTTCTAATGCCAAACCTTAATTGGTGTTTTATTGCTGCTTTGAGATTTTATTACTACCTGCTGCTTTAAGGTTTTTGCTTGTTTTAAATTTCATTTATCTGTTACAGCGTTGCTTATATATGGAGCGGAAGGGTTGGTTTTCTTTAATCGCTGCTGCCAGTTGCTTATAATTGTTCTCCACTCTATATTTTTGAGACAATTTTGTTTTATCTGTGTTTTATCTTGCAGCAGAAGGGATACAAGGGTTATTATGAAATAAGCCTGCTTTATTTCCATTTATGCCTACCCAGAAGACAACTCTCTCCGTTTGTATGCATCTTCAATGCTGACCAGCCTGGTGCTCAGTAGCATTAAACCATGTGCAAGCGATGTTTGCTGCTAACAAAATATACTCTCGCCTAGTCATCTGCCTCAAAAATCTCTCATGACCATTCTCAATGGTAAATGGTCCCTTTACTGTTGACTGTACTCCTGTCTATTCTACTTTTCTTGTAGCTACTCTTTCCATCCTATTTCTTTATCTTCCAAACTTATCAGATGCGCATAGTTCTCACCTTCCCAGTGAGATCCTCATAGCTGCACTTTGAAGTAGGTTAGTGTGAGAGCACAGCATGACCCTGATTTTAATATGTGTCATCCATTTTCAGACTCATTTTCTCCCAGTCGTTACGTATGAGAAGAAGAAGAAGAAGAAGAAGAGTTTGGGTCATCCCCTTCTCCCATGTGGAGACCCAAAGGCTTACAAACCCTTCACAACAAACACCCTCTGAGGTGGGTGGGGCTGAGAGAGCTCAGAAGAATTGCAACTAGCCCAAGGTCACCCAGCTAGCGTGTGTTGGAGTGCACAGGCTAGTCTGAATTCCCCAGATAAGCCTCCAGAGCTCAGGTGGCAGAGCTGGGAATCAAACCCGGTTCCTCCAGATTAGAATACACCTGCTCTTAACCACGACACCACTGCTGCTGGGCACCAGTCCCTCCAAAGCTATTCCTTAAGTTACAGAAAGTTCTTTAAGTTACAGTTACAGAAAAAGCTATTCTTTAAGCTACAGAAAATGGCAAAACTTACGCCAAGGGACCTTCATATTTCATGATCTTGTAGGCACAGTCCCAAGTGCTCTTGTATTTGTGTGCTTCAAGACCCTTCAAAGAGAGGAAGAGAAAAGAGGTTACAAACAAACAGCCCATGGGGAAGGATTGACAGGAGCCATGGGGAATGACTGGTCGAACCAAGAGAATGGACAGTGTGGAAAAGGCTAGTTCCTCTATATTGAAAGAAAAGGGTGCTAATAAGGGCACCTAATGGTGAGCTATATTTGAAGTCACAGCCTCTGACACTATAGTGGGAGCAATAGACTTTTGTTTCTAATTTATCAAGAGCGTAGCATTATCTCCTGTGTGTTGATTGATTAGCCATATAGTTTGTCTCGGAGTTTGGTTGCAGATTAAAGGTCAAGAGCCACTGTTCCAAACAAAACAATGCCCTCTCTTCAAAACACCAAGAGACATTTGCTGTACCTGCATCCTGGTCTTCACGACATCCAGCGGGGTGTTGCCAAACACACTGGCAGCTCCAGCGAGAGCCCCAAATACCCCAGTGACCAAAGGGTTCAAGACTTTGTTGGGATCATCACCTAGAGGAAATACATTATTAAAAAGGTGTCAGAACAGCGGCCACACTTGAAATGTGAATTGGGTTTACTATTAAAAACACAAGCATTAACAAGGGCACATTAAGCCAGGAAAGGCATCCCATGCAGTGGTGGGATTCAAATAATTTAACAACCGGTTGTCTACAAGCACCATTTTAACAACCGGTTCTGCCAGAGTGGTGCGATCCTGCTGAATCCCACCACTGATCCCACGCCAGCAATATGTTCTACTGAAGGCTCAGAAACAGACTCTATCCATCTCATCACCAGGAACCAAGTTACAGGCCAGCAGGGTTTGAATAACTGTAAGACGGTTTATCGATAGACTCTTAACCCGACAGGTTTGCTCACCTGATTCCCTAACTCAGTTTGCTCCTATTCACAAAACTCCAGCCTTTACTCATTATCAAGGAGATTCCTCTTGATTTGTCCATCTTTTCTGATATTCTGCCGTCTCAACCCACAGACTGCTCACCATTTAATTTAGCAGACCGCTTTAGCCGTAGTGCTTCTACCTGCTCTTCCACCTCAATATTTAGCAGCACCTTAAACTAGAAAGAATATTGCTGCCAGCGGCACCATCTGAGCTGGTGTTTTTGTTTTCTCTTCCTGTTCCCATGTATAAAACTTGTGCGTGGCCAGAGCTACAGGGCAGGGGCAAGTTCCGAACGGCCCTTAGTGCTTGGACAAACTGGCCAACTGGATCCAGGATTTGTCCGAGATATAATTTACCACCTCTGGTACTTTTGGGGACTGTTGTATGTTGCTTTGGATCCCTCTTTGAAGACAAAAAATGGAGAATACAAAATCTAAAGAAGGTGATAATTGGTCCACTTATTGCCCTACTGGCTATTTTGGCAGCCGTCTTCAGGCCACTAAATGAATATTAGCAGGGGATCTTTGGCACGAAATGTGGAACCTCCAGCCTCAAGTCACTGCCTCGGAGAATGGTGGAGTCTCCTTCTTTGGAGGTTTTGAAACAGCATTGGATGCTATATGTCGGGAGTGCTTTGATTGTGTGTTCCTCCATGGCAGGGGGTTGGACTTGATGGCCATTGAGGCCTCTTCCAACTCTATGATTCTAAAGCAGGTGCCCCCATCACTGAGGTCCAACCTAGTTCAGTTTGTAAATCTGCTTTTTACTGAATCAACCCACTGGACCGTTCAGTTCAGTATTGTCTGCTCCAAATGGCAGCAACTCTCCAGATTCTCAGGTATGGCGATGTCCCCCCTCCCACCCAAACGCCTCCTGTCAAAGATTTTTAGGTGGAGACAATGGGGAATTAAACTGGGGACTCCTGTATACAAAACAGGCACTCTACCCATGAGCCCACTCTTGCCAGCAACTCAGTTATTTTGATATAATCACACAGCAACAAAAGAGGTGAAGAAAAACATGCGAGAAAGATAATAGATGGCGGTCAACAGACTGAAGAGCCGTGTTTTTTTGAGCATTTTAAACAAACATCCGAAGAACTTGCTCTTGTTAACAGTAGGAGGCTGACCTTAGGAAGCCAACTTGTTATTAAACAGCATGCCTGCCAAAGCTGGTTATTAAAATCAAAACAAGCATAGGCGGGCATACTTCAGAGAGTGCAAGAGTTTTACGCTGATTGCAATATGCTGTACCACTGTGTGGAGGGGGAAAACACAAATGTAGTTGAACATCACCACCTG
Source organism: Sphaerodactylus townsendi (assembly GCF_021028975.2). Taxonomy (NCBI): domain Eukaryota; kingdom Metazoa; phylum Chordata; class Lepidosauria; order Squamata; family Sphaerodactylidae; genus Sphaerodactylus; species Sphaerodactylus townsendi. Next base: position 43,540,521 of record NC_059437.1, read on the forward strand.
GTGGCTCAGTAATAGATAAGGCTGCGGTTCTTTAAAAGATGGGCAAGAGCAATGGATGCACACAGTCCATCTAATCTGTTTTATTGGGACTACCCCACGGCACAGAAGAATACATGCCTAGGTTTGGCAGCTAGAACAAGGGACACCACAAAAGGTAGCCAGAAAAAAACAACAAGAGCATAAGAACATAAGAAAGAGCCTGCTGGATCAGACCAAAGTCCATCTAGTCCAGCACTCTGCTACTCGCAGTGGCCCACGAGATGCCTTTGGGAGCTCACATGCAGGATGTGAAAGCAATGGCCTTCTGCTGCTGTTGCTCCTGAGTATTCCCTTTAATTTGCACCAACCAAGAGATCATTGCTAAGACTGGCTGCAATGCCACCAGTACATCCTAACAGTCCTGCATGCCCCTTCTGATTTGATTTTTCTACCTCCTTTCATGCCATTCGCTAACCTTCTCTGACATCACAAACGGCCCGTGTTGGCAGAGCCCTATCATTGGCTTAGCCTTCCTGGCCCTCTTGTTTCACTTCCCCTGAGATCAGTAGCTAACCTGTTCTTTCCCATAAACAGCCTGTGTGAAATCCGTTACCAAACAGCTATAGATCATTTCAGTGGCCTGATGGACAGGCAACATTACCATCCAAGGAACTCAGGAAAGCATGCTCTGGCATATATTTTATCCTCTGAGCCCTGCAAAGTTGGTTCGGCTGAATGAGAATGATTGGCCCAAAACTACCAGCAAGGTTCTAGACATAGGTCTTCCCAGTTCTAGTCAGACACCAACCTCTGCAACAGGGTTAGGAGCTGGAGCAGCATGGGGGCTGAGATCTGGGAGGTCCCCCTCCCCGGCCCATGTCATCTCTGCCACAAACTAACTAAGTGATATTGGACAAACCACTCTTATTCTTCCCAGCTGCAAGGTCCCCTATATGGGGATAATAAAATTGGCCTACTTTACAAAACTACTGTAAGGAACCAATTATTTTATCTGAAACATTTCTAACATTGACAACGTCGTATAAAATAGTAAATAAAAAAAACCACTCTCCCCCAATTTTTTCAAAAATCACCTTGCACTGTCCAGGGGGCGCTTTTGTGCATGCTAATGGAAAAGAAAGCCAAAAGACCCACTTATGCAAATATGAAATGGTTTGTTTTGCCTTTCCTTCGGTGGATTTCAGCCTACAGCAGAGCACCCATCAGAAGGAAAGTAGAGCCTGCTGGAAATGGAACGATTGCAGGTGGACCAAATACCTTTGTACCAATTTCTGAGCGCCGTCATGACGTAAAAGCGGATAGCTTGGTTTGATCCCTGCTTTAGAACAGTTGCTGTTAAGCCTTGGTATGTTCCCTTCAAGCCTGCAACAGAAAAGGACAAAAAGGAGAAACATAATGACTTTGCTGGCAGAAGATTGCTCTTCAACACAGACACCAATCCTTACCTGGGGAGGGAGCATAAGCTGTTCTCTGTGATTGCTCTTTGAGAGTTGGGAAAAAAACACAGACCCCCACATTTACATGCAACAGAAATTCAGTTTTGCCTGTCTCCGGATGAACCATAAACAAAACTGTGCAGTCCCAGAAAATTAGTCCAAAAGCAGGGGGCCCAGATTTTACCTGGGCCCCGTTTGAGGCCCACAGGGGTGGAAGAGAAAAAGGCGAGCTTCTAGTGGCAGGATGGGTTTCTCCTGTTCGATGGCCATGCTGGCAGGGGCTGGCCAATTGGCCATGCTGGCAGGGGCTGATGGGAATTGTAGTCCATATCATCTGGAGTGCCAAAGGTTCGCCACCACTGTTCTAGAAGCTTCCATATTGGATGAATGTCATAAAGACATATACTGTATTGGGGCCCCTGAATTGGGTGGAAAGGCATCACAGAATTAAAAATATATATATAATAAAGAGGGAGGCATAGAGAGAAGAGGCACTTTAGCCACCCAACACAGATGACGCGCTTTAGCTGCTCAACACAGCTGACACAACTCAAAGATACCAAATTCTCCACACCCTTCCAGACCTAAATGAAGTCCACACAAAGGCTTTAGGAGAACAAAACCATGGGAATTTGAAGGGGATTCTATAGCTGTAGATGCTTTGCCTCCTCATGAACTAATACAAGGAGAGTCCCATAGTGTTTCACCAACCATTATGAAAGCAGGAGGACCGATTCACCTTTAACTGAGACAGACACTAGGGGCAGTGCTGCATCAAAGCTAGAAATTACCAGTCCTCACCTTGTTCCCGAACAATCTCCCTCACTCCATGGAAGAAACCTCGATACTTTGGCTTTGGTGAGCATTGGTCATGGATAAACTTCACCTATGAAGGGGACACCACAACAGTCTTGAACATCCACAGTCAACAGCCATCAAAGTACTACTCTGCGGCTACCTTGGGCAAAGTGCGGTGATTGAACACGTGGAGGGCCCCAGGTTTAGACTCTGCCATTTCCACTTAAAATCTATTGGCAAAGACGCTGCTGTGCCTGAGACCTGGGAAAATTGCCACCAATCATCAGAGTAGATGATAACGAACTAGATGGACAAATACCCTTACCTGAATGGTCCAAAGTAGCCTGATCTCATCAGATCTCAGAAGCTAAGGAGGGTTCACCCTGGTTAGTACTTGATGGGACACCACCAAGGAAATCCAGGGTCTCAGTACAGAGGCAGACAGTGGCAAACCACCACAGAATGTCTCTTGCCTTAAAAACCCTACGGGGTGGCCATAAGTCAACTGCAACTGGACAGTACTTTCTGTCACCACCATCAGATGGACAAATGGTCCAACTCAATACAAGATAGCTCTAACAGAAATAAGAGAAACACAAAAGTCTAGTCATATATGTTGGGTCATTCTTGAAAGCTGGGTCCTTCAATGGCTACCAGCAACAATAACTAAAAATTGAATCTGTGGCCAAACAGAATAACAGGGTGGTTCCTGCTTCTGTCCTACCAGTCCACTGAACAAAGTTTATTTATTTAAATATTCTTACCCTGCCATAAGAGCCACTTAGGGTTGGAAGTAGTCACTTTAGGACTAGAATCCCAGGTTTTCCGATAATTGAATTATCTCCCATCACTCACCCAGCATGGCCAATTGGCCATGCTGACAGAGGCTGATGGGAATTGTAGTTCCTGAACATCTGGAGAGCCGCAGGTTCCCTACCCCTGCTTTAGGAAGGCTACTTGGAGGATGATTGGATCCACCCCACTACCTAAGTGATAATCAAGGAAGGCTCTTGCCATTGTGCCCTGATTGAAAGTTTTCTATGGCATCCGTCTGTCCACTAGTGGAAACAGACTGGTCTGAGCAGGCAAACCAGTTCTTATGTCTAACTCATGGGTCTTCAAACTATGGCCCTCCAGATGTTCATAGACTACAAATCCCATGAATCCTACCATTTGGCCATGCTGGCAGGGGCTGATGGGAATTGTAGTCCACAAACATCTGGAGGGCCATAGTTTGAAGACCCCTGGTCTAACTCTTCCAATACTTAACTGTCCTTTGACAGGCCTGTAGCAATATACACAAAGAAGTACATAGAAGAAGTTCTGTCAAGCATCTCACTTAAAGGGGACATCTTTCTAGAGCCGTGGTGGTGAACCTTTGGCACTCCAGCTGTTATGGACTACAATTCCCATCAGCCCTTGCCAGCATAGCCAATTGGTCATGCTGGCAGGGGCTGATGGGAATTGTAGTCCATAACATCTGGAGTGCCAAAGGTTCGCCACCATTGTTCTAGAACCTTCCTGCCTATGGCCCCCCCCATAAGGAAGGGCAGTTGCATTCAGATAACAGATTGTATAAGGGGGGGGGGGTACACCTCAGGAGATCTGATCATGGATCCACAACATCATACAACGTTGGAATCAGAGCCTTCATTTTCTAAATTCTCAAACTGACAGGTAGAAAATGGCAGTCTTCTCTCAACCCTTTATCACCTTAACGGTTTCCATGGGGCACACCACTACCACGGCTTCTGCCACACCAGCCCCCAAGCCAGCAAGGAGGCCACGTGTGCTATCCAGCTTCCCTTGTGCATCTCTCATTTGGTTGCTGAGGAATTCAAACATGCCAAACCTGGAAGGAGAGCAGATTATGAAACAAATATCCTTCCCAAAAAGACGGCAAGTGTCAGGTTAATTTGATTTACACATATGTCTGCTGCTAAATATAGCCAAGTTTCTGAGACAGTGAAAAAGTTAATGATGATAAACAAAAATCAACTAAACACCCTAAAATAAAGCAGTGCCAATTTGTCATATTCCTAATCAGCAGGGCTACAGCAAATGAACAGGGGAAAGATTTTTTCCCCCATCCTCTCTGACCTTTCGTGACATAGTTTTATAGGGGAAGGAGGAATTCTAGATTGCATTTCCGATTGCAAGAGTGAGTTAGAGATTAATTACTGTCGCTCATAAAGCAGGGGTGAGTGGGAGGCTTGGAAAGGAAGGGCCGCCGTGTGGGAAAGGGGCAAAGCTACAAAGTCTTGAGAAATAAGAATTTCTAGGCTGTTCCCTCCCACCTTTTATTTATCACACTTGTAACCCACCCTTGCTACAAAGAGCTCTGCAATCATAGTTTTCTGTTCTCCATTGTTATCCTCACTTCAACCACAGGACATGGTACAAGATAGAGAACCTTCCCAACAAAAAACAGTTTTGTATTTTCTCCCCTACAGCAGACCAAAAGTTAAAGCAAACAGCTATTACCTCACGGCGGCCTTGGGTATAGAACCATAGACCAACGAGCTGAGACCTCGGTAAAGTCCTCTGACGCCATGGCCTTTGACGGTCTGTGTCACGCAGTCCGCTGAGAGAAAAAATAGCAAGGGGAGAGCGGAGTGAATTGGTATGACTTCATCAAAAAGTATGAGCATGTCATGTTCCAGCAGGCACAAGAACCTTATATTATTAGATGGATTAGAAAGGATCCAGTGGGCTGAAAGGTAAATTCTTGCAATATTCTATGCCAGTGGCTCTTGGTCATAATGCCCCCATGAAGTAATTATATGTCACTGGCCCAAAACCTAACTGATAATGTAACAGCTTGGATAGGTCTCAGGAAAAACAGGGACCATGTTTTTCTTGTAGCAATAAAAATATTATTAAAATATAATAAAAATATGAATGTGATAAAAATGTTGCCCACTGTCTCTCTTGTAAAGAAAAAAAGATAGCTTTCAAGAGTTCCAAGAGCGGCAGATCTTCTTATGAACATTATAAGCAGCATTTACTTATTATTATTAAAAGCCCAGTGAAGGAGATCAGACACTATTTCAGGGCATAACCACATGTGAGGGAGTCTGCTGTGACAAAATACAATTCCGAACAATGGAAACAGCCTGGGACAGGCCTATCAGAGGGACCTTTTTCCCTCATAAATCCTTCCAGTGATGAACATTGCCAACAGACGCCTCTCTTCGTCTTGGCAGGAACACAATTTTTGTGGGAATCTAACTATTCGATTTCGAATACCTTTAATGGCATATAGATTGTTTAAGATTAGCTTAGCAAGATAATAACAGCCTTTACAACTTTACAATTTCTGACGAGTTAAAATAACACCATTTAAAAAAAAAATTTAAATTTTTTTGTGGGAATCCCTAAACACACCTAAACTCCTGACAAGTTTTTTTCTTGGAATTGATCAAATTGTTTGTTTGTTTTTAAAGACCACAGTAAAATAAACTGAATTTTATTTTTTTAATAGTAAACCACTTTTATAGTAAACCAGCTTTATAAGGAAAGTGGCACATGACTTAAGTAAATAAATGCAGCCTGAAATATTAACCATGAACGCCAGGCCAAGCTTGACCAAAAAGTATCCCCTCAGCTAAGCCCTGGTGATCATTTTCTTGAGGAAGACATTCCCAGAAGAAGCTATAAACAGTTTATCTACTGCATAACAGTTCTTATATTTTAGAAGCTTTCCCTATATTTAAAAATTCTCCTTCCTCTGGCTCAACTGTCCCTATTTCTTGGCAATAGACAGGCCAAACAATTTCTCCTTCTGACATTTCAGAAAACATTTATATTGTCAACACATCCTCCATTCACCCCCTTCCACCAATATTCTTTTCTCTAGTCTAAATATAGCCTGTTCCATCAGCCCTTCCTCAGACGACTGGTCATGTACAGACATTCATCAACATTGTGACTCTCCTCTGTATTTTTTTTAGATCAGTCCCGCTTCTCACAATGGCTACGATATATAACAAATCCAGACTCAAAACCCAGACCTTTGTTGGGCCCTAACCATTAATATTTTTATCCTATTTTCTGGGCCCTGTTGAGTTCTTTTGTGTACCGTATAGATTCTGCATACAAGCAAGCTGTGCCAAGAGAAATTCTGGAACCTTCATCAACAATACAGATTTGCATAATTGCCGCTATTGTGCACAGTTTATGCTGGACTTGCCAGTCATAAGGTGGAGCAAAGGATACAGAAATTCTATCCACAAACACTGGAAATCTAATTTTGCTGCCTTGGTGATTTGAAGCTTCAGTCAAAATTGCCCAGACCCTGTCAGATATATCTGCATAATCATAACATCCAGAAATTTATTTATTTAAATCAAGACATTCAAGAAGGTGAAGAATACACTGCCTTTCCAATACTGGAGCCCAGCAAAATCTCATATAGCATGGAAGAGGCAGGTTTTCCTATGACTGCAAGATTTTAATCAGCACACCCAATCAATGAAAGCTTTTGTTGAGAATTTCAATTCCTCTCTCCTCTGTATTACTCAGTGGAGTCAAAAACAAGCCAAAACTCTTGCGTTGGCGGCTCCTGTAAGGCTGCACAGATCTTCTTACTCCGTTCTTTCTCAACAAAATGGACATGTAGACTTTGCAGTTCCTGTTCAAAGTTGGCAGAAACTTTATCCTGAGGGGCCAACAGATTTCCTTCCAACAGTAAGAGTCAAAAGTAACTGAAGCAAACAATGCTTCCATCAATCTACACTCAAGCATCTTCTAAGCCAGCATCTTCATAATAGGGCCTTCAGAAAGACTGTTGCCAACTTCCACATGAGGCCAAGGGTCACCAAGTTCCCACTGGCCACTGGCGAGGGGTGGGGAGAGCTGCCAGATCCGGTCAGGGAACTCCTGGAGGTTCGAGGATGATCTTGGGACCATAGAAGGGTTAGGCTCTAAAGCACAGGTGTCAAACTCGCTGCCCTCCAGATGTTATGGACTACAGCATGATGCTGGCAGGGGATGATGGGAACTGTAGTCCATAACATCTGGAGGGCAGCGAGTTTGGCACCTATTCTCTAAAGCATCAATTTAAACCTAGCAACAAGATGATTTTGGAGATTATAATTCTCTCAAAAACTGATGGTTATCAATCCACATGAACCACTGTCCCCTGCATTAGATTTGTCTGCCATGTAATATTTACAGCTGTTTGGCGATGCAATTTAGGATAGCAAGGGTAGGGGGAAAATCCATATCAATATGCAACTGTGCACTCCTACAAACCTAGCTAGATGGCAGTAGTCAACCTGATATAAATGTTTAAGCACCCAGAAAGATGGAAACTGTTGCCCGTGACCCAGCAGAGATTCCCTTGTGGTTACGAAAGAGAGGAAGCCAACCTTTTCTCTTGCCAAACCGGAGATCCTTGGGAAGAAGCCAGGCTACACTCACCCACCCAGCCTTTTACCACATGCTAAACTGCCCCATAATGACAAGCATGTGTGACTGAGCAAAGCATATGAACAGCACCTGCCTCCACGTCACAGAGCCACCTTCTTCAAGCATGGCCCTGACAGTTTTATCGTGACTCCCCACCTCGCTTGATCTTTCCACACATCTCCCAGGCTGCCTCTCTCACATCATTCGCTACTTGCACGTCAGCTGATTTGGGGCAGCCTTGCCAGAAGGGATCCAGCATCCAGTTTTGAGCAGCATCAGCCACTGCAGCGCAGTGTGCACATCAGCAGAAGATTAGAACCCGGTCTCCTCCAGTCAGGCTGGAATTCAGCCATCTTCCTTACTGATTCAGTTAAGCAATCCTCTAAAGCATGACTTGTTCCTGTCTCTTGAGCAGGAAACCTCCAGGTTAATAATGAAGAAGAAGAAGAAGAAGAAGAAGAAGAAGAAGAAGAAGAAGAAGAAGAAGAAGAAGAAGAAGAAGAAGAAGAAGAAGAAGAAGAAGAAGAAGAAGAAGAAGAAGAAGAAGAAGAAGAAGAGGAGGAGGAGGAGGAGGAGGAGGAGGAGGAGGAGGAGGAGGTGGGGGGTGGGGGGGGATGAGGAGGAGGGGGAGGAGGAGGAGGAGGAGTTTGGATGTATACCCCCCTTTCTCTCCTGTAAGGAGACTCAAAGGGGCTTACAAACTCCTTTCCCTTCCCCCCCCCCAACAACAAACACTTTGTGAGCTGAGTGGGGCTGAGAGAGCTCCAAAGAACTGTGACTAGCCCAAGGTCACCCAGCTTGCATGTGTTGGAGTGCACAAACTAATCTGGTTCACCAGATAAACCTCCACAGCTCAAGTGGCAGAGCAGGGAATCAAACCCAGTTCTCCAGATTAGAGGGCACCTGCTCTTAACCACTACAGCACACTGGCTTTCTGCCACTGCAGCGCAGCGTGTACATCAGCAAAAGACCAGAGCCCTGTCTCCTCCAGTCAGGCTGGAGTTGTGCCATCTTCTTTACTGATTCAGCTAAGCAGTCCTCCAGAGTATGACTCGCTTCTGTCTCCTGAGCAGGAAACCTCCAGGTTAATGACACAAGAAGAATATGGCGTCTGGGCGCATTTTTGAGGGGGATTCTGTTTCCTTCTGCTGTATGAACGAAGCAGCAATTCTTGCAGCAAACAGAGCACCCCAATAAGCATTTCAGTAGGCAGGATTTGATTCAGGGTCCAAATAAAGGAGAGGTTGCAGCTCAATGACAGAGCCCCTAATTTATATGCAGAAGGTTCCTGGTTCAATCCCTAGCATCTCCCATTGAAAAATATAGACACTGGGTCAGAGGTGGGATGCAGCAGGTTCTCACAGATTCCAGAGAGTAGGTTACTAATTATTTGTGTGTGCCGAGAGGGGGTTACTACGGTAATTGGTGATTTTGCCATGTGATTTTTGCCTTAGTTACGCCCCTCCTCTCAGCAGTAGCACGCAGAACTTGAAGCAGTCTAGCAGGAGGTGCACCGGGCGTGCGTGGCGGCCTGCGCCTGTGTGCATTCGTTTCCCGCCCAAGGACTGGCGCAGCGGCTGCGCCCTTGCCACAGCCCCGCCCAGGAATGCCCTGCCCAGCCCCATTGGCGCTACGCCACAGTTTGAATCCCACCACCATGGGAACCTGTTACTAAAATTTTTGGATCCCACCACTGCTTTGCGTAGACAGTTGCTACCAATCTGAGTGGCCAATACCGGCTGAATGTTGCAGTAGTCTGATTTTAAATAAGAGAGCTTTGTATGTTCACAGTTGTCATGCTCATAATGACCTTGTGAGGTGGGGTTAGGCAGAGAAGGCCGTGAACTGAGTGGACATTGAAACCAAGGTCACCTTCGTACTAGTCTAAAGATGGCACCACCCCCGCTCAATTCCCACAGCCATTTAGACAATGCAGAGATCCGCGGATTTTCACTGCCAGGCCGAACACTTACCAATGCCTTTGTAGCGTGGCGGGTTAGCTTTCTCATCCAACTGGAGCTGAGTTTTCACATACTCTGTGGGGAATGTAATACAGATCTCAATGCCACCAGCGATGCCACCTAAGGATGCAAGAAAGAAAGGAATCAAAATGATGACACCGACAGCTTTCTTTGCTGGGCTTTGGTGCGACTCCATCAGTGATGAAAACTCTTAAAGGCATGATATATGACAAGCTGCGGTGAATTGCTCACCCAGAAACAGTGTGCCAACGCACATTATTACAGTTCTTATTGAAGAATTGTGCATATTTTTTTCCCCAGGGAAGCCAATTAGGACGGTCCCTTCTTAAGAGCAAGATCTTTTCTGGGACAGCTGAACGGACAGATTTTTGTAGATTGGCAGTTCCAGGGGGATCAGCATGAGTCAAACAGAGTGTCAGGAAAAAATGCAAAAGGTAATGTATGAAAAAACGCATCCTTTTGGAAAGCCGTAATTCAAATCAAGGACATCATCCATCAAGTACAAATGGCCTAGAGAGATCTCAAGTGAACACGCCAACTCACATTATGGAAAAGTTCCATGTACTATGATCCTAAATCACCACACCTTTTTCTATAAGCAGGGAACTTTTTGGTATGAAACAGTATTTAGTTACAAGAGCCCCCAGTTATGTGTCATGTTCCCAAGGTGACAAGCCTGTACCTATGCATCCATATACACACACACACACACACACACACACACACACCCATTCAATCTTGGTTGGGAAGGAAGAGAGATCAACATGTTTCAGTGTTTACTACCAGCTAGACGAGCATAAAGAAGGATTCCTACGGGCTTGATGCACAAATTTATCTTAAGTAATCAAGTTCCAGAACAATCTACATCTCAGACAGAGTCACCTCTGTCCTCATCTCCCCCCACAGCCATGGGGAGGAGGAGAGAAACGCTTGCCAGTATTTTGTTCTGGTCGTTTCTTTCTGTCCCGATCAGCTCCACGCTGGCTTCTTTCCATATCAGCCAGCCTATGAATTACTCCTCAACCTCCATCAAAAAACAAACAAATCTACCTCTTGCAAATAAAACTAGATGGGCTTGAAAAACCATTAGACAAAAATATCACCCTTGAGGGTTGCAAAGAAACAGCCAATGCAAAGACCCCCCGCACGGGCCAAGATGAGTGGCATAGTCTGCAAAAATCAGGAAGGGCGGGGGGGGGGGGCAGCAATGTAAACAGAGAGATGCAAATTTGAAGCATCTTCCTTCGGACATGGCAAAGTGGGAGGCAGAACAGATATCTGCAGGATTAACAAGCTGGATCTGAATGTAGGGGTGCCAATTCAGGGCTGGGAAATACTTAGGAGATTTGGGGTGGAGCCCGGAAAGGGCAAGGTGAGGGGAGGGACTTTAGCAGGGTATAATGCCATGTAGTTCACCCTCCAAAGTGGGCGGTCTGCAACCTGCGGCTCTCCAGATGTTCATGGACTACAATTCCCATCAGCCCCTGCCAGCATGGCCAACATGGCCAACTGGCAGGGCTGATGGGAATTGTAGTCCATGAACATCTGGAGAGCCGCAGGTGGCAGACTCCTAGAGAATGGACCTAGAAGGCTTGGCTAAGAACAACTATCATGCTTCCTATGTACTTAATTCAAACTCTGCAGTTTCAGATTCAGCAGTGGTAGAAATCAGGCATGAACGCTTCATAAGCTTTGGGTAATCAGCATTCTGGTGCAATCTCGTGCTGCCTTGATCTGCAACTCTGGAGAAGATTCTGTCCAGACATCTATTCTTAGCTCGCTCAGGAGTGGACGCCCTCCACACCTCTCCCCGAGGCCTCTGACTGCACCATACTTAACATTCTGGGAATGTCCATCCTGTGAATCTAACATGCAAGGGGACATGGCTTAATGGCAGTAGATATATTTTGCATTCAGAAGGTCCCAGATTCAATCTCTGGCATCTTCCGTTGAAATACTGTCAGTAGCCAGTTATGGGGAAAGTACCTCCTTGCTGAGACTCGGGAGATCTAAGTAGACCAGGGGCTGGGGCCATGGTGGCAGGGGTTGATGGGAATTGTAGTCCATGAACATCTGGAGAGCCGCAGGTTGCAGACCCCTGAAGTAGACAGTACTGAAGTAAATCAGCCTATGACTTGACTTTGAATAAAGCAGCTTCATGTACTTGATGGAAGAATTGTTCTGCTGGCTGACCAAAGGCCTAACTTCCTGTTATTAACAATGGCTGACTCCATGCCTTTTGTGGATGCTCTCAAACTCCGTGTCTTTTGCAGATGCTCTCTTTTGTGAAACGCTGAATCAGAATATTGGTCCATCACGGTCAGTATTATCCACTCACTGGTAGTGGTTCTCTGGGGTCTCAGGCTGAAAAGTCTTTCATATCGCCAGTTTCCACTTCCATGATGGAGATGCCGGGAATTGAGGGGATGCTCTACCAAGCAGATACTCTACCACTGTCATGAGTTTTCCCTTCAGACAGGGCACTGAAATGGTTCTCCATCAGTGCCCTGCCCTTTCCCCCCACAGAGTACAAACAAAGTAAATAAATAGATATATCTTTTCCCATGTTCTTTTAGTTAGGCATAATCTTCATTCTAACAATTTATACAGACGAAACCCATGATCACTTCACACACTCCAGGAGACAAAAACTTGCATTTTTTAGAGATCTCGAACACATTTACATGTTTTACTTGAAGCACATTCGTTTTTCAAAATGTGTGTTCTAGTATGCACTTGCTGAAAATGTAACACATGAAGCAACGATTCAGAAGAAAAAAAATCTATTATGTACAATTCTCTTTTGTAAAGATAGAAAACCTACAGAGAGCCAGGCAGATAATAGAAAGCGCCTTTCAGAAGCACTTTGAGGGGGTTGCAACCATTTCAAGTATTTCGTTTCAAGTATTTCATTTGCCACTACAATTGACTGACAAAGAGAAAACACACACACACACATGTCCCAACAACCCACAACCCTGTCATAAGGCAAGAAAGCTGTTTTGGGTGCATTAAGTATTGGGTACCTTCTGGTTTACAACTTGTACTTGTACTGAAGCCAGCTCATGAACACAGGATGAGCCAAAATAAACTCACTCACACAAAGAATTTGCATCTCTACAACTTCCCCATCTTGTAAGACTCCAACCCTTTTCACGGAGGAAAAACTTTAGTCAGACTAGAGGTGGATTCCAGAAACTCGCAAAACCCATTGCAAAGAAGAATCTCAGTACTGGTGGTTTGCTTGGTGTGGGGAGAAGAGAAAGTCGTCATCTCATAGGGTTCTAGCCAAGCACATGGGAGGAAAAATACTGGGGCACAAGATGGATGCCCAAGCCTTCGACAGGAAGTAGCAAGTTTTAGTTCCTGCCTCCCTGAGAAAGCTTTGGGGAATCACCCATCCAGGATGCCCTCAGTCGCCTCCAGGAGAAGCTGAAGATTTTCTCAAGGGAGTCTGTGGTTATGCCTCAATAAATGCACAAAACAGGCGACCAACATAAAGTACTGCAACACTGAAAAAAGGGAGCTGTGACATTTATTCCACAGTGTCAAGGACACAACCCTGGTGTTTCAAAATAACCAATGGTGCTCTCATTACTGGACTCCAGCTCCAGAGCGAGGGCCACCTGGCAGTCTCTTCAGAGGAAGAGAAACCACTCTGATGTCGCTCCTTATTTTCATGCCCAGCTGATGCACACACCCCCAGTCGCTCTCCCACAGGCCTGAAACCTGATCTAGCCAGGCAAGGAAAATCCACCACATTATATGCCTGTTGGCCAGCCAAGAGCCCCGCCTCCCCCCATCATTCACAAGATACATTACCAAGCGTGACTCAGCATGAGAGAGGCACCCTGCCAGTTGTCACGGGCTGGACAGCTATATACCCGGCCAATGCTTCAGTCAACAAAATTAAATGGAAACAGGAGTAAACCGCAAGGTTCAGAGTGACAAAGCTGTCGGCAGACCCAGAAGGGAAAATATTCCGTGTACGCTGAAAATGACATTAAAAGAGAATTTGGCTGGTGGGCATAGAACTCCTAAGTTAAGGTGGCGAACAAAAAACAATACATAGTTAATTGCTCTCCAGATGTTAAGTGGACTATAGTTTATCATCCTCCCTGCCAGCATCATGCTGGCAGGGGATGATGGGAACTGTAGTCCATAACATCTGGAGGGCCGCGAGTTTGACACCTGTGACATAGAAGAACCCAATAGTTTAAGATTAAGGAAGGATGCTTGAATGATCAGGTCAGAAGCGTTCGGCACAACTGTCAATAGATTATCTAAATGTGCAAAAAACAGTGCATGCGTGGGGAAAGGAATGGTCTCTCAGGATGTCACGAGAACTGTCCAATAGGCACTCACAAGGCTTACAGAACGCAGTCCTTGTAAGCCGGAAGAGCAGAAAGCACAATTTCACCAACAGACACAACTGGCTGCCTTGAAGGAAAATTGGATTCCCCACAATAATCATGTAACAGTATGGACTGGCACGAGCCCAAAATGATACTCCATCTCCAGCGGCAGCCTTGACTGAAGGTGGATCTAATTCCAATCTCAATACATTGTGGGCAGGTATTCACTTTCATTGGAATAATATATCTTTGCCATACCCGCGAACGCACTCCAATGCTAGCCCGACTGAACGCCCTACCCTCAGCAGTCCTGAGCGGCAGATTTCTCCAGATCCCATACCAACAAAGAACGGTCCCCTGCTCTGGCCAAAGCCATTGAAACAATCGAAAGCACATCCTCCTCAGGATTGCTCAACTATATGCTTCCATCTAGAAGACAATATATAGACCCATATACTGAGAACTATGCCTACTCATCAGATGTAACAAGGTCAAATCTTTTCTATCTGCTTTGTGGGAGTCAGTCTCCTCAGAGATCCCTTAGGACATTTACTAAAATCCTGGCATGGGGCTGGCACAACAGGATTCGGGCCACAGATTTTAGTTTATTTATTTATTTATTTATTGTTTTAACTGCTGGAAATGTCTGAACCTACTTATTTTAACTTGTTTCTCCTCAACCTCTCTGTTGTATTTTAAACTCATGCCAATAAAAGGTTGATGATGATGATACTTTCATTGGATTTTTTTTTTCATTTGTTATCAGCAAGTCAGGGTGGGGATCCTGGAAGCCTCCATTGTGCGTCCGGCAACTCTGAACCCAGGCTGTTCCCAATACTTGTGGGGGCAGGAGAATACTTGTGGGGGCAGGAGAATCAGACCTCTAAAAGTTACTGTCTGGGACAGGTACTCCCAGTAATTTGTGTGAACAGATAATTAAAAACCAGAAAAACACCCTCCTCAACCATACACAAATCATTTATTGAACAGCCTCAGAAGAAGTCATGTTTCACCAGCCTACGCAGAAAGTGATGCAAAAACACAAGTTTCCCACAGACTGAACCGCTGTCACGAAGTACCACTCAGGCCCCTTCCGCACATGCAGAAAGTAGAATGTTGTACAGAGGCCTTTGTTGGAAGTTGTATTATCCTAGAATGAAGTATTGTTCAGTCCATTTTGGTTGTCTTTGGTGTTCTAAACTTTTGGGGGAAATATAGAGCGTTTTCCCACTTACCTTCTGGCGCTACTGTAGCCAAGTAGCGCGGGGTCCCCCGGCACTCCCCACTACAGGGGTGGCGACAACGCAGCCGCCCCAACACTGCCGCTGTTGTAACTCCTCAGCGTCATTCCCTACATGCTTCAAAACGGTGCCTTTTGATGACCCCGCAGAAGCCCGGCCGCGCATCAGAAATGACGTGCGCTGAGAGTAGCACGCGGCATAGGGGGCTCATGGTAAGTGGGGAAACACATGGTAAGTGGGGAAACGATATAGAGGAGTTTTGATGTTTTAACTCTGAGAGCAGGGTGTGTGTAGAAAACCTGTTTCTCAAATAATGTTTAGTAGCTAAATTTTTAGCATTCAGGGAGACCTGATTCTCTTGAATCTCTGGGAGTGGATCACAAGATCCTTTTGCTGCAAAGATTTCCATGACTGAGGCCTCTTCCGCACATTCAAAATAATCCACTTTCAATCCACTTTGCAGCTGGATTTTACTGTGCGGAATAGCAAAATCCACTTGCAAACCATCGTGAAAGTGGATTGAAAGTGCATCATTCTGGCAAAAAAAGCAAACTCAGTCTAATTTGGCCTCCATTCCTGTCCACTCACCCAAATGTATCAAGTTCCTGTCTTTTGACTGTCTTGAAAAACCTTCACTGTAGCAGATAGCTCAATTTCTTCCCCCAACACAACAATGGCCAGCCTTTACAATTTCTCAGACCCGAAGATTAAAAATCATTGGACCACATTGCTAGGATACCAACCTTGGGGGCAGAGCCTAGCGTTCACCTTCAGAAGAACAGGTACTACTCAGTGATAGTCAAAATATTTCCAATCCAATCCAAAAACCTTTATTAGGTATAAACCAGAAGTACCATACATTCCAAGTACAAAAACAGGATCATTGTTATATATCATGTAAACATGGATTAAAAATGTAGCAACTGCTTCAGAAATTTCTACATTAGGGCTGTTCAATAGCTTAGACTTTTTTAGTTTGTCTGAGAGAAACATAAATTCAAGAGGTAGTAAAGCTCCCAGATCGGTTCTAATATCATTATACCTCGAACAGTAAAGCAGGATATGAGGGATTGAGTCCATAGTGTTGGGACAGTACCGACAACAACGCTCACTTTGTGGGATGTTAAGGAAACGACCTTGAAGATAGACAGAGGGAAATGAGTTGCACCTTGCTCTTATAATTAACAAGCTGTTCTAAATATACAGGAGGGCTAGATTTCGGGGGGGGGGGGATCCCAAAGTATAGAGGGGAACAGGAGTTTTGTGCAGCACTCAGGAGAGATTGGTATTCCTGGTCGTACAGTCTGATCTTTAGATGATGGTAAATTTCCGTGGATGTAAGCATATGAAGAGACTCCCATGGTCAAAATATTTGCTTCTAACTATTTGGCAACACCTGCTTCAAGGATAATCTATAAAAACACAGTAATGAACACTTTAAAATCACATCAGCACACAAATCGCTCTAAAGTCCAGTGAAATCAACTGCGCCCAAGGTTTAAAACAGAAGGCAGTTGGCAGTATCTCCTAACGTTTGGTCAGTCGTGTGCTCTATTTATGGAACCCATCAAGCCAAACGTTAAAAGCAATGGGTTTGCAAGGTGAGCAAAGCTTAGATGAGTTTAGTCTTTTGGCACCTGCAGCTCTCAAGGACAAGGCAGATCTGGGAGAGGCCAAAAGCAACATGGATGCTTCAGGTGCTTCTCTGTGCATCAACCTACATTGACTTCAGCATATCTGCACTGAACACAATCAAAATGCAGCAGGGAGGAAAAGGTGCTTAAGAACAAAAGACGCTCTGAGGGCTCTTCAGCACTGCAGCTAGTAATGGGCAACTGCATTTTCACAGCTTCTCTCTAGTTCATTTTTATTCTGACATTCTTCCCACTTTGGATTGCATCCCGGAAGCAATGGGAAAAGAGAGACTTCCTAGTCCGAATTTCCAATGATGTCACTGCGCTCTAGAAATGTCTATGGCTTTTACCATAGAGGAGTTAAAATTCCTAGAGCGTCACAAGTTACTTCCTGTTCCAAGACCGGAAGTAACACTCCATGTTGATTGACACTGTTTGTGTCTGCCCTCACTGCTCCACTAAGGTGGGGGACAGGAAGCTACAACGGGAAGTTGCCCATTGGAACTGGAAGAAATGGCAACCCTCTTATCTCTTCCATTTGTCATCTTCACAACAATTCTGTGAGGTATGCTAAGCTAAGAGAGTGACTGGCCCAGGGTCATCCAGTGAACTTCCAACTAGGATCTGTAAGAAACTAATCAGTGTACTATACTACTGGCTGTCTTCTAGCATTTCTTGCAGGCAAGGAGCAGCAGTGATACCTTACAAATCCAGCCACAAGGCGGCTCTGGTTCTCTGCCCAATGCAAATATTTAACACATCAAGAAGACTTTGGTCAGCACCGCTTACTCTTTACTCTCATGGGCCACGGCTCTCCAGGTTCTCGGATCAAGGCCTTTCATATCACCAACAACATCATCATTTTAACTGTTTGGAGATGCCAGAAATCAAACCTGGGACCCTCTGCATGCAAATCAGATAGTCAACCACACAGAACTACACGGGGCATAATGGTTACATTATCCGATAGCGAAGGGCTGGTGCTGGGTGGATTGTCAAACCTTTGCAACAAGGCTAGGAGGAACTTCTGGGCGAGGGATGTGAAAAGGTTTGCAGAAGCTCTCTCTGAAATAGCTGTTTGCAGTGAAAAGAAAGCGGGAAATGGGATTTCCCTCTCCTTTCAATTCCTTGAAGGTCACAAACATATAGTGTAACAGCTACAATCCAGGTCATCTGCATGATTTAGCTTGAACTGAGCAAGCTCTCAACAGCTGGCTGTCCACTTTACAGGAGAAGGGCTTTCGCTTCAGAGAGAATGGTTTCCCCTGGGGAGGGTCTGCTCCATCGGGGCTCTTCTCCGCAACGGAGCAAAGCAAAGTATTCGGACAGGATCATTTGGGGTTCACATCATAAACTTTCCCGCTATCAAATGCTCTGAAACAGTTGCAAGGAATCCTAGATTTAGAAAATGGTTAGTTGGTTTAAATACCCCTCCCCAGTCATAAAGTTTCATGAAAAACAGGGCAGCAAAAAAACAACAACAACCCTGTAGCTTAGGAAATGTTCAGATGGAAGTGAGTGGAAGGAACACAGGCCATTTTTCATTACTTCCGATTTTTTCTAGTGGGAAGAAGGAGCCATTAAGATAGCTGAAACAATGATGTCCTTTAGAAGGTAGGGAGCGAACCTTATATCTGGGGATGTTATGGATTACATCTCCTCAGCCCCTGCCAGTATGGCCAATTGGCCTTGCTGCCAGGGGCTGATGGGAATTGTAGTCCATAACATCTGGAGTGCCAAAGGTTCGCCACCACGGCCCTAGAATGTTGTGGGTTTTCTGGGTGGTATGGCTGTGTTCCAGTAGTATTTTCTCCTGAAGCTTCACCTGTATCTGTGGCTGGAACACGGCCATACAATCCAGAAAACCCACAACATTCTAGTGATTCCAGCCATGAAAGCCTTCAACAGTGCTGTCCCCCTCTGCATATTACAGATTGGCCCAGAGAAGAGGACGCACATGGTTGCTTTGAGTTAATGCTTTTCAGGTTCCGTTCTTCACAACTTCTGGCCACATGAACCCCGTTTTAAAAAATATGCCCTGACCTGGTTGATCCATGCTAGCCCAAACTTGCCAGATCCCAGATCTCAGGGTCAGTCCCGGTTAGTACTTGGATGGGAGACCGCCCAAGAAAGTCCAGGATTGCTATGCAGAACAGGCGATGACGAACCACCTCAAGATTAAGAACACAACAGAGAAGACCCTGTGTATGATAGATTTCCTCTTTACTTATGAAGGAGAAAGCAGGCAGGGCTGGATCTCAGATGAAGAAGTTATTATTGAGTACTGCTGTATGGGAGTGAGTGGTCCAGATACTCTAGGTTCCAGAGCATGTAGGCAGGGGTGTCAAACTCACGGCCCTCCAGATGTTTATAAACTACAATTCCCATCAGACCATCCCAACATAAGCATTGGCTATACTGGCAAGGGATGATGGGAATTGTAGTTCATGAACACCTGGAGGACCGCGAGTTTTACACCTGTGATGTAGGGGCTTCACAAGTCAACGCTAATACTTTGGCCACTTTCTGTTGAGTGTGTGGACCAGGAACTGGGAAAGTTCAGATCCATACACTGTCATGGCAGCTTGCTAGATAATCTTGGGCCTCTCACTTGCATGTGCGCGCGCACACACACACACACACACACACCTTAATCCTTATTAGATGGGGTTATGGCGAGGATAAAATGGAAGAGAGGTGAATGATGGAAACTGCTTTGGGATGTCGCTGGGATGAAGTGGGCTAGAAACAAAGCATGTAAATCATGTCAAAGAAGCCAATACTTGGCTGGAACAGAGAAATAAACTCAAGGAAGCAGCACAGGAAAGCAAACCTGGATCATCCAGTTGACAGCTGCTGCTCAAGCTCTGTTGCGCAGGCAGAGACTTCTCGATAGGGGAAAAGTCCTCTCCGCCTTCAGGCAAGAGATGACAAGGCTTGCTACTACACCTTCTGTTGCAGCTGGGCACCTTGCCCAAGTCAGAAACCGGTTGGCACTTCAGAAGTGAAAAGAGCGGCGAAGCAGCTCAGCTTGAAAATCTGGTCCTAACAGCAAAGTATACAGTGCTAGGCCCTGCCTGAGTTGGCAAAGCCAGAACTGGCAAAACATGCCCGGCACAGATTTAGATCTCGGCTCTTAAAGAAAATACAAGGGCTTTTTCGATTGAAATGAAATTGGATTGGGGGGGGTGGGGATTCAGAAGCTCAAAACAGAAATCTCTAAGAGCTGATTTGCAATATGGTGAAAAGTCCTTGCATTCAAAACTCATTATTATTATCCACAAGACATCCATAACTCGAAATGGAGGCCCAATAGAACACACACATAGAAGTCCTTGTTTTTCAAACAGAAGCAACCCCAAGGGTCAAACTAATTAGTAACATACTTCACTTTTATAATAACTGCATGGCTTCTGTAGCAGGGATTAAATGACTGCTAAGGGTTTTTCCCCCCTTTGCCCAAAGAGCATGCATTTCATATTTCCAGAATTGAGAACACATGATACTGTCTTCGAAAAGGGAATCATAAGTTAGACAGAAATGCCCTAGAACGACAGCAGTAGTTACAATCAATGCCAAAACCGCCTGTACTAATTATTACTAAAACTTCCTTGGGGAAGTCACAGTTCACCATTGCTGGATCTCTCAACTGCTGCTGGTCGTGTGTGAACTTGTAGAGTAGAATCAGAATTAAAAAGAGATCCACTGTAAATCAGAAATGTGCTGCCAAGCGGCCTTGAGCCATTCACTGCCTTGACCTCACAGGGTGACCCCATGTATGCCACCCTAATTTCATTAGGAGAGCAGCAGGATAAGAAACACACCTTTTTAAATGCCTTCCATCTCAACATTTCTGACATAAAGAGATCAGCTACAACGCTGGAATTTAGACGGGGAGTCTTTAAGTCTTGGCACAGACAGCGTGAAATCACAACAAAACCCTCCCAAACAATGGTCCCTCCTCCACACATTGTGCAAAGAAAACCAAGCATTTCAAGTTTGCCCAAGGAGCTCTTAGGGTTGTTGTTTTTTACTTTCTCCTTCGAGTGGCTCCTACTTGCAGCCTCTCTAGTCTTAGGTTGAAAAGCAAGTAAGTGGTGGGGAAGGGAAGAAGCAGGAGAGATGGAGAGAGCGTAATTAACTGAAGCAATGAATCTGAAAATCACCTGCCACGGTGTCTACCTGTCCCTAGAAGCCCTGCAATTAGATGAGAAAACATTACTCAGAACCTTTGCCTACAAGTAAAGGTCTTCCTGGTGAGAATTCTGTCTGTCACAGTTGAAATTAGGGACCGGTGCTCCAAAACAGTGAATGTACCCCTAAACCCCACACTGTCCCAATGCACTGAGTATTCATCCCAAATGTGTATGTTGTAGTCCTACAAAATCATGGAAAGAGTCTAGGATGTTTACTGCATCCTTCCAAGTATCTAAGTAATGAGGCAAATGGTCAAGACTCTAATATGCGGGGGGAAAGAATACATTTAGCCAGCCTTATAACTACAAAGCCCATGAGGCAGTGTAATACAGGAGAACACATAGGCACACAAGACATTCAAAGGATTTAAATGAAATATGAGCAAATAGAATGAGGGATCCAATAAGAAATGGCCAACAGCATAGGCTTGCATTCAGTCCAAACCTGTGGCGAGCGAACTGGAAACACCAGGCCAGCTTTGATCCACTGACTGGTCAGCCAAGTAGGGGAAAGGGAATTCATGTGGCAGCCAGAGAGACCTGAGGTGCCATCTGTCACCACTTCTGAGATATCTGAGAGGGTCACCAGTGACCTTCAGCGGAGAAAACACGGTGCTGTCACTCTTTTGCTCCAGTTCATGAGCAAGCAGACAGAGAGTCACAGTTACTGCTCTGGCAGTTACAGAACAGGAGGTTAAAGTCAGGGGTTAAAGTCCTCACAAATAGGCCACAGAGTCTCTCTGTGATCCCACTAAGACTACACGTCCGCAAGGGGCCCGTTTCTAAATCTCATGCCAAAGGCTGCAGCCAATGGTTTGGTTGTGGGGAGGGTGCTGCGGTGTGAAACGTGCGCAAATTATCTTAAAGCACAAGCATCATTAGAGCACTACTTGCCTGTTGTTCCTGCAACAACAGCAACAGGGTATAAAAACAGAAAAGAGAAAAAGTACCTTGGATAACCTCGGGCAGGGGGAAAGGTCAGACTCTGGTTCATTCATAACCTGGGTGGAGGAAGTGACAGAGTTTGAACTGCCTTCCCCATTGAAGGGCCTGTGTTGTGCAGCGGTTAAAATGGCCAACTAACATTAGAGAGACTTGAGTTTGAATCTCCACTCTGCCACAAGAAGAAGAAGAAAAAGAGTTTGGATGTATCCCCCCCCCTTCTCTTCTGTAAGGAGACTCAAGGCAGCTTACAAATTCCTTTTCCTTCCCCTCCCCAGCACAGAAACCTGGTGAGGTAGGTGGGGATGACCGAGTTCTGAACGAATGGTGACTAAACCCAGCAGGCTTCATGTGTAGGAGTGGGGAAACAAATCCAGTTCACCAGATAAGAGTCTGCTGCTCATGTGAAGGAGTGCGGAATCAAACCCGGTTCTCCAGAATAGACTCTCAAGTACTACACCGTGATGTGGACTCCCAAACAATGTGTACATTTGATTTTTTTTTCACATATGCACACTGAATAATTCCTCATACTATGTTCCATGCATGTACAGCTCAATAAGTGGCTTGAGCCACACATTGATTCGGGTGCTTATTGCTGGTTTCATTAGTAAAAAGAATGTGCGTTAGATATTCCTTACAAACAGATGTACACATGAACAGGGGGGGCGGGGGGGGTGTTGTACATGCATTTACTATAACAGTGGTGGCGAACCTATGACATGTGTGCCAGAGGTGGCACTCAGAGCCCTCTCTGTGGGCACGCGCAGAGCCCCCCCCCCCCCCCCACACGCCTGGGCTGCTGGGCTCGATTATTAGCATTAAACCTAAGACCTAGGTTTTGGGGAAGCAGTGCCCTGTTAAGCGCTGTTAAACCCCACTGATTTTCATGCAAAGAACTAAAGTGTGATTCTTTACCTGGGAGTAAGCTCGGTTGCTGGCAATGGGGCTTGCTTCTGAGTAAACCCTCCTAGGGTCGTGATTCACCCATTGGAAGAGTTGTACGGTTGCTTCAAAGCAAAGCCATCGACTACCACCAAGCTTACTCCTGAGTAACGCTCGCCTCGGAGCCAACCGTTTTTTCTAAACGAAAACCTCAGTATTCAGGTTAAATTGCCGTGTTGGCACTTGGCGATAAATAAGTGGGTTTTGGGTTGCAATTTGGGCACTCGGTCTCGAAAAGGTTCGCCATCGCTGTACTATAACTTGTGAACAAGGTCAGATTGCACATATAGATGTGAGTGGGTATCAATAGCTGTGGAAGAGGGGTACAGATCTGAGGGACCAAAGAAAGCTCACACCGGCCAGGCACATTCTGTGGGCAGTCTACTGAATGGCAATGAGGGCTTTGTTTAAGCCAGGGCTCAGCCCCTGAATCTGTTTTCACCTTTGGGACTCTTGGACACTGTGACGTAAATGCAGTGGACTTTAGGCACTATCAAGCACTGTTCTCTCCAGGCAGTGGAAGCACAGCTAGATCTATGTCAAAGGTGAGGCAACCATGTCAAAGTCCTACCATGATTTTTCTGATAAGATTTTTTTTTTCTTAAAAGGAAGAATTCAGTCCATAAGGGCTGAAATTTTCAAAGAGGAGCCTGGCGCAGAGGCCTAAACTACCCTTCCCATAGTGCCGTGTTCTCGCTTGGGGATGAGGCGGGCGTGAAACACCACGTGCAAATCGCCTGGGAAAATTGAGGCACTTTTCTTTCTTCCAATGCAAGCCGAAGCATGAGAGAGTTGATTTTTTGCCAAGAAGATGAGGGGAAAGAGCAAACTCATCTGTGGGAGGAAAAATGATCAAAGATCCTGCTCGCCGTGTTGTTCCACCCTGAAGGCTTTCAAAACAAAGCCGGCAAAAAAATGGATCTGCAGTGAGTTCACCAGCAAAAAGCAAAGCACTTTGTTATAATCAGACGGAGGCATTTTATTTCTGTAGCAGACACATTAAGTGGCGGACAGTTTGGATGCCAGATTTCTCATTTCTTTTCTCGCTGGATATCCACATTGCAACTGCAGCCCTGTGAGCTGAGAAGTTGCAGTCAGATGATAAAGAGAGCTTTGCACTTGCAGAACGGCCATGGGCAGGATGCAACTTTTCTGTACATAGTGTTGTCAGGTAGGCAAATACCAGTGGAGCGGGTGGGGGGGGGGGGGGAAGGTAAACAAAAGCTGGAGATAACGTGGGAGAAGCAAATGAGGATTAGTCCCTCTTTCTGCAGGAACAGGCTTATGCTCCAGCTACCTTTGCTTCCACATTTCACAACCACTGGTTTTATCGAACTTTTAAAAATGTACACACAGCATGACATAGTATTTTCTGGCATTGCACACACAAAGGGAAAAGGTCAAGGCAGCTTTTCTGGTTCTTCTGAAAGTTGTGGAACGATCCATGCGTACAAAAGCGGGTTTTTAAATATCAAACCCCTTGATCTGCAGCAATGAGGAAATGCCCGGGACCAAGGTCAGCAAGTCCAGAATAGGAAATTCCTGGGGACAGAACCTGAGGAAGGTGGGGTTCGGCAAGGGGCTTCAGTGGTGTATAATGCCATAGAACCCACCCTCCAAGACAACCATTCGCTCCAGGCAGAGTGATCCCCGTCATTTGGAGATCAGCTGTATGACTAGATCTCCAGGTCTCACCTGGAAGCTGGTAACCTCATTTCAGATGCAAGCCTTTTCTTGCAACTGGTGTAGCGGTTAACAGCGGTGGATTCTAATCTGGAGAACCAAGTTTGATTACCCATTCTTCCAACTGAGTAAGTGGACTCTTATCTGGTGAACCGGATTTGTTTCCCCACTTCTACATGTGAAGCCTGCTAGGTGACCTTGGGCTGATCACAGTTCTCTCAGAACTCTCGCAGCCCCGCCTGCCTCACAAGGCGCCTCTGCTACTACAGTGTTCAAAACCATTTGGAAGGACTTCAAGTCGGCCATTTTGTTTCCTTCCTCACAAAACCAACATCTTTCAGGTTTCCCTTTTCCTCAACATGTTTCTCTTTTTTTTTTACTTCATTTATGTCCAGGCCTATCTCCTCAATAAGGACTCCAATCTCCTCCATTTTATCCTCAACAATCCCGTGAGGTGATTTAGGCTTAGCATGTGTGACTTGCCACTGGTCACTCTGGGAGCTTCCACGGCAGAGGGGGTTTTTCAAAGGTGAATCCTCCAAATCCTAGGCTCATTCTGCACATGCAGAATAATGCACTTTCAAACTGCTTTCAATGCTCTTTGAAGCTGTGCGGAATGGCAAAATCCACTTGCAAAGAGTTGTGAAAGTGGTTTGAAAATGCATTATTTTGCGTGTGCGGAAGGGGCCCTAGTGTGACACTCTAATCTCAACACCACACTGGGCTTTCATATGACTTCTCCCTAATGCAATTCCAAGGTTTGGAAGGTCAACAATCAAGATTCACTTTCTTCTGAACGGCACATCCCAAGGCTCTTGTGCAAAGATGCTTCAGCACTTTCCATATGCGGAGCGCAGAACCTTCTGTCAAGGAGGGCAGCTTGTAAAGTCAGCCAGCTGTCAGACAGTGGAGCTCAGCCACTCAAGGGTGACGGCTCACTGCAAACTGTGTGCTGACACCCTTACAGAATCCAAGGATCCGGAGACAGCCTTACAGAATCCAAGGATCCAGAGACAGAACAAGCACATTTTTAAAAGCCGGTTTAACCCCCTACACTCCCAAGCCAGGAAACAGCTAAGGTGAGCTAACCAAAGAGATTAGTCTCCAGTTTCCACACACAACATCTTATCTCAGTGGACATAAGAAGATGCCTTAGCCCAGTGGTGGCAAACCTATGGCATGAGTGCCAGAGGTGGCACTCAGAGCCCCCTCTGTGGGCATGCACAGAGTCACCCCCCCCCCCCACACCCATCTAGGTTAGCCTGGGCCTCTGGCCTCGATTATTAGCATTAAACCTAAGACCTAATTTTGGGGAAGCAGTGTAGGTAACCCTGTTAAGCGCTGTTAAACCCCACTGATTTTCATGCAAAGAAGAAAAGTGCAATCCTTTACCTGGGAGTAAGCTCAGTTGCTGGCAATGGGGCTTGCTTCTGAGTAAACCCTCCTAGGGTCGTGATTCACCCATTGGAAGAGTTGCATGGTTGCTTCAAAGCAAAGCCACCGACTACCACCAAACTTACTCCCAAGTAAGGCATGCCTCGGAGCCAACCCTTTTTCCTAAACTAAACCTCAGCATTCAAGTTAAATTGCTGTGTTGGCACTTTGCGATAAGTAAATGGGTTTTAGGTTGCAATTTGGGCACTGGGTCTCGAAAAGGTTCACCATCACTGCCTTAGCCAGACCAGTGCTCCACCCGGTGTCTATGCTGATAGGCAACAGCTCTTCAGGGCTGGGAACAGAGGACTTTGCCAGCATCCAATATTCAAAATGCTTTAACTAGAGATATTAAAGTTATTACCTCTGCATGCAGCCTGTCGCCAAGCCACAGTCTCCTTCTGAACCGGAACAGGTTTGCAAAAATAATGCCCAAGGATTAGATTCTGGCAGCTCTGATTCAAACAGCAGTATGGAGAAAAAGCAGTCTCCAGACTTTAGTAAGAAAACAAAAGTGGACCCCAAGGAACTGTTCAGCTCTATTCCTGCCAACTGTTACAAGCCAGACTGGGGCTCAAAGGTTACTTTTAAGTGCCAGAAAGATACAGGTGTGTGATGGCCAAAAGGAGACACCTCCACAGCAAATTTGTGTCACTGAGCTCTAGTTCCTAACCCCTGATCTACAGGCCTCTGTATGCACCCCCTTCATTAAAAAAAACCCCTAAAATATAACGGAACAAACAAACAGTGACGCACAAAACTGCAATCGTTCTGGGAACTGTAGTTTTGCAAGAACAGCTAGATATCTTGAACAGACAATTCTCAACACCCTCTTCAAACAAAAACTCTCGGGCTCCTCAGTTGTAGGAAATAAACCAACATATCTGTAGCACGAATATTTCAGGTTTTATAGGTGGACGCTCTTGCCTTTAAGAGACCTGCTCGTAAGAAATGTACCAATTCGTAGTGAGGCAACGGCAGGTTTTTCTTCTTTTAATGGATCCACCGGTTTAATAAAGTAAAAAACCCTGATATACCAAAGAGCATCTTTAATAAGATGAAGGCATCCCAGAGCCAATTTATTTTTCCTGCCTAAAAGGATTGATGGCTCCCAGCTGGCGGGAACAGCGCTCATTACCTTCCCTGACAGCTCAGTTTGTTTAATACAATTAAGCCCAGGAGCAAGCCAAGCCAATACACCCCAGACATTTACAGATCTCTGCGCACGGCATGATGGGAGAGACAGAGGCATATTTTTCAGCGCTGTTATTTTTCAACGGCACGAAAAACATGTTACGATAAATCCCTGGTTGCGACATGCAGTTTTGTGGCAGGTAATATACACCACTCCGCACTAATTCCAGGGTTGTGTGCCTAGGAATCTTTGATTGAGATGAAATGAACTGATACCAACTGAGGATTCTTCATTAGGAAAAATGAGTATTTGGAGCACACAAAAGGGAAAAGGGCTTCTACGTCTCATTTTAATTGGATATTTATGTCCTCCTTTTTATCCCCAGTAAAAACCCAAAGCAACTTTCATCACAGTCTTTTCTTCCATTTTATCCTCACAAGAACCCTACTGAGTAGGTTAGGCTGAGAGCGGGCTTTTCCACACAATTAATTTAAAACTTTTTGAGGCAGGAAGTAAAATGTTTCCTCTACGGAGTTCTGCATTGTTTTTATCCCAAAATTGTTTTATTTCCAGCCTCAAACGATTTTAAACAAATGCCCTTTCAAAACGATTTTCTGGCTGAAACTTTTTGAAAACGTCTTCAGCTGCTGTGCATTCTATTGACTACATTTGCCGCATTTTTCTATTTCACTGAACTTCCTTGTCGGCGCCATTTTCTGAGCTCACTTAGTCCCCCCCTCATATCTTTATTTGCAGCATTTAGTTGTTTGTTCTTTTATTTTTGAGGGGCCAGTTTTCAAAGCATTCGAGGAGTATAGAATGGAGCAGGAGGCTGTAAAGAAATGAAGCATCAATTCAACACAGAACTAAAACAAAAAACGGGAACAATGACATAATGGTGGTCAGCAATCATTTCAAGGGGGTGAGTGCAAACAAAAGGGGTGGGGAGATTAAAAACATTTTAAAAATGTTTTTAGGAGATTTGTGCTAAAAGGGCCAGAAAACAACAGGCATTAGATCACCCAATGAGTTTCCATGGCAGAGCAGGATTTTCCTGGTTCGTAGGGCCAGTTAAGAGTAGGTGGATTCTAATCTGGAGAACTGGGTTTGATTCCCCACTCCTCCACTTGAGTGGCAGAGGCTGATCTGGTGAACCAGATGTGTTTCCGAACTCCTACATTCCTGCTGGGTGACTTTGGGCTAGTCACAGTTCTCTTGGAACTCTCTTAGCCCCACCTATCTCACAAGGTGTCTGTTGTGGGGAGAGGAAGGGAAAGGAGCTTGTAAGCCACCTTGAGTCTCCTTACAGGAGAGAAAGGTGGGGTATAAATCCAAAATCCTCTTCTTCTATAAGATGGAGCTGTTGTGCCATGTGTTCCATTGAGGATGATGGGGGCCACTTTTCTATCACCAATTTTTGTTTTTGACAGCAGTCTGAGATGTTGGTTGTCGGGGGCCAAATGATCATGTTTTATTTGGATGCCTGAGCTAGGATACTATTTTACAAATGGTCCCATAAGATGTTGTAACTATGTCTGATTTCTATTGATAGATTGTTTACTGAGTTGTGACCCAGGGGAGGAGTAGGGAATAAATCTAAAATAAATAGAAATAAATAAATAACATTCTAGTCTAACATTAATCTCTATGCCATAGTGACTCTCAACTACTGCTAGGTACAACCAAAAATCACGAATGCAGCTTAAATTCAGAAGGTGTGGTAAAAGAATACCTTTATTGAGACAATTTAAAATATAATAACTTAACGAGTGCCTTTCTGGTTTTACCAGAAGACTTATTTAGGCTAGATGTTGAATAAAAAATAAGAGAGAAGAGAACAAAGATATTGTTGGGCATGAAAGTTCACCAATTATTACAGCTTTACAATGGAGCACACAGGATGTGCGAAAAGGTTGCGCCGCATGTAAAAGTCTAAGGTTGCACCAAAGGCACACATTAGTAACAGAGGGCACAGAAGATAGGTGTCGTAACTATTTCTTTCAAAAAATATGGAAATGTATTTTAGGCAGTGAAGTAGAAAGACAGGCAGCAGAAGCCCAGTTAGAGTGAGTTACCTAATTGTTTTGAAGGTACATTTTGAGCACATGACTCTGCTTTATACCAAGTATGTCATAGTCAGTACTGTCCACTCTGACTGGCAGTGGCTCTCCAGGAGACATCTGAGGGAAGACATCTGAGGGGGGATATGATTGAAGTCTATAAAATTATGCATGAGATAGAAAATGTTGACAGAGAGAAATTTTTCCCTCTTTCTCACAATACTAGAACCAGAGACCATACATTGAAAATGCTGGGGGGACGAATAAGGACTAATAAAAGGAAACACTTCTTCACTCAACGTGTGATTGGTGTTTGGAATATACTGCCACAGGAGGTGATGATGACCACTAACCTGGATAGCTTTAAAAGGGGCTTGAACAGATTTATGGAGGAGAAGTCGATCTCTGGCTACCAATCTTGATCCTCCTTGATCTGAGATTGCAAATGCCTTAGCAGACCAGGTGCTCAGAAGCAGCAGCAGCAGAAGGCCATTGGTTTCACATCCTGCATGTGAGCTCCCAAAGGCAACTGGTGGGCCACTGCGAGTAGCAGAGTGCTGGACTAGATGGACTCTGGTCTGATCCAGCAGGCTCTTTCTAATGTTCTTATCAGATGACCTGCTCTGTGGTCCTTTTAACTTGAGGCGCTGAAGACTGAGCTTGAGACTTTCCGCATGCCAAGCAGATACCTTTGACACTGAGCTGCAGCTCCCTCCCTGTAATTCATGTACAATTCACATATTTTCAATGTATCACAATTCTAAATGTCATCCGTCAGGGTCTAACCTGACATGATACTTTCAGGATCACCAAAAGGAAGACTTCTTTACCCAGTGAGAATTGTGGACTTCATTGCCAGTGGATGAAGTGATGCCACTAGTATAAATGGCTTTAAAATGGGATCGGAAACATTAAAGGAGAGAAGGTCCAGCAAAAGTTACTAGCCATGGTGAATTAAGAGAATCTTCACATTCATATGCAGCAAACCTCTGAATATCAGTGCTAGGAAACAACCTCGGAAAATGTCTTAGATTCTATGCCATTAATTGGTCTCCAAGAGCAACAAGCTGGGTACTACGTGTGACGGAATACTGGACTGGATGAACATAGGTCTGATCCAGCAGAGCACCTCTTATGTTTGTGTGTACACTTACAGGTGCCATCTGCTCATGGCTGCTGGTATGGAGGCTGGTATTCTTCCACAAAAAATTAAAAGAGGGGAGAGTTGATGCTCCATAATTAACAAAAGCTTTCTGACCAACCGCAGAGACAATGACCAGAAGAATGCCTATTTGCAAACTTGCCACGACCCATGAAGCGATAGGGCTGTACAAAGGAACAATCCACTGGACCCATTCTTCTGAAGTGGGCACACAGAAAGCCTTAATCACCCAGTTGTGCAAGGACATAAAAGTTTGATGCTAAGCCAGGAGCTGATGAATTTTTAATGTTTTCCATGGCTGCCCTCAGCAGAGCTGGCATTTAAATTATTTTCACGGTAGCCCCTGTGGGGACTTGAAATATCACTCCAGCGCTGCTCAGAATCCCATAAAGATGCAGGGGACTTTTAAAGCCATGATGCAAAGCCTCTTTTCTTGCACAAACATCAAAATTAAATAATGCTCAAACCCCAGTTGGTCTAGCACATACCCGGCTCATAAGTTGCAACCAGGGAGCTCATAGTTCAGTTAAACAAATTTGAATTTATCTATTTGTTCACAACATTTCTATGACACCTTCTCACCAAACGATGTCCCCAAGGTGGATGAACTCTGACGTGCATCTCTGCATCATTATATGACTTTCTCAGACAGTTAAACATCGTTCTCACAACAGCTACAGATCCCTCTTCCCCTCACTATCTACCTGCTGTCCCCATCTCCAACATTTAAAGACATAAAGAGAGAGACAGAGTCGTGCAGTGGTTAGAACATCAGACTAGGATCTGGGACAGCCAGGTCCAAATCTTCTGCTATGGAAGCTTGCTGGGAGATACTGGGCAAGTCACATAAGCTCAACCCAACCTCTGGTTATTGTAGGATAAAGTGAAGGACAGGAGAACATTATAAACTACTCTGGGTTCCTGTTTGGCAGAAGGAAGGGGTGTAAATGTGGCTTACATGATTTTCCCTCCTCCATTTTATCATCACAACAACCCAGTAAGGTGGTTAGGCTGAGCATGAATGGCTCCCCCAAGCTTCCACAGCAGAGCAAGAATTTCAACCCAAATCTCCCAGGTCCTAGTCCACGACTCCCTGGCACATCTGGCATCCCTCCTAAAAGAGATAACTTGGGTTATCCAACATCTGTCTATCACATGTTTATCCCATGCTCTCTTGTTGGGAAGTCTGAAAGCAGAGACCTGCCTTTCTCAAGCAAAAAGTGGGATAAATATAATCATTAATTGTTAACGTGCTAGGTCGTCCCAGACAGAAAAGTGTAACAAACTCTATGGTACTTGCTTATGAGAAGAGGAGTTATACAATCCTAGTGGAGCTGGCATATCAGGTGGGGAAACTCTGGGTATTTCTCAGTAAGAGAGATCTTGACAAGATTTCACTGTATTTTTCAAGAATGATTTGATTTAGAATCAATCACTTCTTACCGGACAGCTCGTTGTAAACAAGGCACCAGCATCTTCAAAGCACTATACACCTCAGGGCCTGATTCTGAGTCACTCTTGGCAGCTACAATGACCCCCCCCCCTTTCAGTTCCTTCACAGCAAGGATGTACAAGCGACACTCTACAGGTTGACACAAACACATCACAATTGACAGCAGAAGGTCAAAAAGGTGGGCGCTTCCTTCACCAATGCCTTCCACTCAAACAAAAAGAGGAAAAAACACAGAATGAGGCAAACTGAGGAGAAGTTTGAACTCTGGGAAGGAAAGGATTGAGAAAGGCAGTTTATAAGAAACAGGCTTTTAAAAAATGTTGAAACCCAGTTATAATCGCAGCTCAAATAACAGAAGGCATGGGGGGGGGGGGGACCCGGAGCAAGCCTCTAATTATGTTTGCGAGACCACAAATAGCATAGCCAATTTCATTTTTATACCCACAGATGGGGTTTTCATTTTAGAGACGTCAACATTGAGGTCCGTTGTCTCAGTGCTTCTTTGCAGTGAGAAATAAATCCTCGCTCCTGCAGTTTTCCAGTAGAGAGGAGAAATATTTAACCTATTAGTCTGATGCGACTCTTCAAACAAATCTGGGCACTGTTAGACCCCTGAAGATCCCAGCTGTCATATACAAGTATGCGTGTGGGGGGATTCTAGTCCTCATTGTTTGACAGGACTTGAGCTCCCACATCAAGCTCTGAATGTAAGGGGTATCAAGAGGGAATTCAGCCTGTGGACCATCACCCAGGTCCTTGTAGAGCAGGCACGAGGAAGTCTTTTAAGTACAATAAGCTGAACTTTTCAAAAACTTCCAGGTCGAAGGGTCGCTGGTTTCTCTGCAATGGTTTCTCTTCCCTTTTGAAGAGTTTTGGCTAACATTGTACAAATTTTCAAAAGTGGAAGGAAGAAAGTTCAACAGTCCAAATACAATCTAATTTAGCAGTCCTTTAGCTTCCCAAATTCATTCATAATTGCCTTTTAAAAAAAACTTTAAACAAAGCTATTAAAACTACCAAGGGAAGCTGTTGAAGATTTTTCTCTCCACAGTACTAGGCCTCTAACCTTTGTCCACTTAGAACCAGAAATTGCCAACACGGATGCCAAATCCTGAGACATGCCCTTCTCTTGCTTCAGATTCTAATGCTCTTTCAGAATCACGTTCGAATCCTGTACTTATATGTGGATTAGGTTTCAAAGCCCTTCTCAGAGGTCTTTACTAGAACAGTGGGCAGGGAGGAGAGGGGGTGGATGAAGAAATCATTCTCTTACACCCTCTTTTATATTTGCAATCAGCATGACAAACAATCCACATGCACCTTTACCACATATATATGGCTACACTTCTTCCTTTAAGGAGTGACCACACTTCTCAAATGTTGTGTGACTTCCTGAAGTGCTGATCTTCACATTTCTTAGGGAACTCATCTCTTTTTTTCAAAAAACTTGTCAAGAAACCCCTACATGAGAAACAGAAAGTGTTATAGAGGCCTAGAGGGAAGTCTAGGGGTGCTCAGATTGTAGTGGGGGAGCACAACGTGATGATTTTAATTGCGGCCAAGGTGACTGCATTTTCTGTACTGCACCCAACGTTCACCTTGCGGTGCAGGCCAAGAACTCTCCAGATGGAAGGCAGGGATAAAAAAAGGAGACAGATCAAGGGAACGTATACCAGGCTTTCAAGAGACCTCATAGTCCCTCGGACCACAGTGAAAACTGCTATTCGCAAACCAACCAAATTTCAAATATATTTCTCCCTCCCAATCACACAAGAGGTTATTCAGCTTACTTTTTAAAAATAATATTTTTATTAATTTTCTCAAGTATAATTCACAAACAAAAAAGGAAATCTAGAAGAAGAAGGGGGAAAAGAAAGAAATACAGCTACCCATAAGCTATACACACACACACACACAAACACATACACACACACTCTATCATACTGAATCTTAAAATTATAACACTAATATCACTTAGAGAGAACATTACATATAGTTTTAAAATTCATTACAGCCCATTCAAATTACCAAAATCTCCTCATCCCAAAATCACTCCTCTGGCCTCCGGCTTTCAGCAAAGTGTGTGACGGAGACGTAATCGGTTCTGCAGGTCTGCATCTTTCTCAAGGCCAGAAAGATCTAGCTCAAAATTGGGCAAGCACGCTCGGTTGAGTGGGATATGTTTTGAGGGGCTGGGGGAGCATAAATCGGACAGTCGCTTCAAACCACTGCAACATATCTTAACCAAGTTTGCACTTCAGGTAGCCAGTAAGCCCGGATTCTTCTGAAGTTGTTGAATTCAGCAGAGCCGATATAGGTAAAAAGCATCTTGCTGACTGAAGGTGAAGACAGATGCATCCCGCTGGGGGTAGCAGACACCATCTTGTTGTCCTGAAATGTACGGCAAGTGGCAAACTACCTCCTTCTATAACAGGGGTCAACCTTTTTGAGCCTAAGAGCATCTTTTGAATTCTGATACAGGATGGTGGGCACAAGGCCAAAATGGCTGCAGCAATAGGTGGAGCCAATTGCAAAATGGCTGCTTCAAGAGCAGAGCCAACCTCAGAAAATCAATCAATCTATCAATCTATCAATCTATCAATCAATCAATCAATCTATCTCTCTCTCTCTCTCTCTCTCTCTCTCTCTCCCAACATTTCAGGCAGAAGCTAAATGCCTCTCATTTATAGAGGCAATCATTTATACAGGCAAAAGCCCAATCCACTTTCTAAAACCACTTTGCAGGAACCAGAAAGGGTGCCACGGCACCCACCGCCACCAGGTTGGCGACCACTGTTCTTCCCCTCAAGTGCCGCCCCTTGCCAAGAGCATCCAAACAGTGTCGCACGAGGGGACGGCCAGTTCTTGTGAAGAGGACGGCTCCAGCTGTGTGCCAGACAAAGTGTCAAAGTTCAAGGCGGCTGGAAGCTTTGCTCTTTGGACAGCGCCCAGGGACTGCGGACCGACCGACCGACTGCCAGCCATGGGGACGGGAGACTCGGGTCTCCTCTCGAGCAAAGCAAAGCAAACAAAAAAAAAACTTTGCAAAACGCAGCTGATCCCCAACCCACCAACCAGCTCGCAACAGCAACAAGCGGAAGGCGGGGCGCAGCTGGCAGGCGGCTGGTTGTCTTATCTACTCCAGGGTTGCAAGCGGGGAAGGCAACCCCGCGATCAGCCCAGACTTGCTGCGAAGGATCCCAAACCGCACCCCGGTTTCGTAGCGCGATCGGCGGAAACCCCAAGCGCGGATCTCCGCGGAGCTGGAAGAAGTTGCAAACTTTGCAAGGGAGGAAAGGGAAGGCGGGAGGAAGAAGAAAAGGCAATCGGGGGGAACCGCCCCGTCGGAGCGGACCCCCTTTTGCAAGCAAATCCATAAGCCCCCTCCCAGGTCATACACACACACACACACCCCGCAAAAGCCCCCCGATCGACTTTACCTGCCAAGATCGCTTTGCCCGGGTGGGTCAGCTTGGCTTTGCCGGCCGGGGCGGCAGCGGCTAGGCAGCGAGGTCTGGGGAAAGGGCTCACGAAAGGGGGCGAGGGCGCAGACATGGTTGCAAAGGAAGGGACGGACCGGGCTGCGCAGCTCCCGATGCCAACTGCAAGCGCGCCCGCGCCAGAGATCAACTCCGGGAGCGCAGCAGCCGCCGGGATCCGCCTCGACCCGAGCCCGTGGGGAGTGCCCAGGCTGGCGGCGGAGTATATGCCAGCCGCCGCCCCCTTCTCCCCCCCCACCCCACCTCCCGCCCATCGGGGGTGTGGCAGGCGCCGCCGGCGTCACATCCTTGTTTGCAAGGAGGAGCGAGCATGCCAAGGGGGAGTTGCTCTCGCCTCCTCTTTCAAACGGAGGGGTTTTCCCATCGGCCGCCGTCCCTGCAGGGAGGTCTGCTGCCTCTCCGGATTAGATCCCTCTCCCTTTGTCCGGGGTGGGAAAATGAGCGCCTGCCTGCTCCCCACAGTAAGGTGGCCGGGCCGCTCAGCTCTCCTGCACGCTTCCTTTGTCGATTGGGGAGGGCCCAGGGGTGGCTGGAAATTACAGTTTCCCCTAGTCGTGACTGTGTGGGGCAAGCGGTACTTGGAAGATGCAAGGGAAACGCCCTGCCCACGCGCAGGGGCACACTTCGTATTGTTTTGCAAGTCTCAACACAACTTCCGGAAATGGTTCGGGGACTGGAGCTGGTTTGACCGGCGCGTTTTAGAATCCAGAGTAAAGGGGAGGGCGTGATTATGTACGGTACATGATGTGCCCTAAAAAAAAAAAAAAGATAGGTAAGGCGACAATAAGGTCCATTGGATAAAGGAGTTTGTTCAGATTGCACGTACATAAGATTGCAGTTTTATAATTGCAAGAGGAAAGTAATAGACGCTTTGTACTATCAGGCCCCTTCCGCACATGCAGGCCCCTTCCGCACATGCATAATAATGTATTTTCAATCCGCTTTCAATGTACTTTGTAGCTGGGTTTTACTGTGGGGAGTAGCAAAATCCGCTTGCAAACAATTGTGGAAGTGGATTGAAAGTACATTATTATGAATGTGCAGAAGGGGCCTTAAAGAGGATTAGGAAGTCCAAGGTTGGCATGATGGAGAATGCAGGTTGAAGGCACTACCCCAAAATATCCCTTGCAAAGCACCTTTAAGGATGATATATTTTAAATATCACTCTCTATACCTGTTCTCAAGTTTGATCAACTTAAGGGAAGTCTATTAATTTTTTCTCCCAAACTAATGGCTTTCCCCCATTTATAAATCACATTGTTCCAGTGTTCTATAGCACGTACTGAGCAATTAGAATGTGTGTGAAGATTCCCAGAGCTGCAGGTTGACAGCTTCGTGTTGTTTGTTCTTGTATGTTCTGTATTATTTGGGTTGTGT
This sequence comes from Sphaerodactylus townsendi, assembly GCF_021028975.2. Classification (NCBI taxonomy): domain Eukaryota; kingdom Metazoa; phylum Chordata; class Lepidosauria; order Squamata; family Sphaerodactylidae; genus Sphaerodactylus; species Sphaerodactylus townsendi. Next base: position 43,577,266 of record NC_059437.1, read on the forward strand.
ATCTTATCAAAGCACAGCGAGTGGAGAATTTAGTGCTTCGTGGATAAATTCCATCCCTAAATATTCCCACACAGAAATCTTCACATTTACAGGGAAATATCAGTGCTAGGGAATCTACCATTACAAACACCTATTTTCCGGTTTTTTGCTGTGTTTGTGTAAAATACTTACATTTCACCTTTCCCTGGTGCCTAAGGCAGCTAGGGAACAGTCTTGCTGTGAATGGAAATGCTTTGAAATGTTGCAATCAGCCACTTGACAGCCGTGAGTAACACAGCACTCATGCCCTGAAATCTTAGCTAGATCTCCTTATGCTTGCAAATAATCTAGAAAGGGTCTTGCGATCAGTTCTCCAGACTATCCAAGCTGCAAGACAAAAAGAGTTGGAACGACAGGGTAACAAACCGAAGATATATTTAAAAAGGAGTGCATGGATAAACCCCTGTGGGCCACAGCAAAAACTAGAACCAAATGTCACATAATTTTTTTTTAGGGTCAATGTTTTATTAAGAGTTATTACAGGGATTTTTTTTATCCTTTTGGTTACTCTGGAGAAAGGCAGGCAAATAAATAGATGTCCATGAAACATCTATGCTCCAGGCAAGATTTATTTATCTAGCCCTGCTTCAGAAAATTTAAAATAATGGCATGATCACTCAGGTTTAAATTGTCTCCAGGGGGCAAATGCATGTCCTTGCTATTATTTACAAGGATTACAGAGGGGGGGGGGGGGGAAAGGGGAGAAAATGCTCTTTTAAAAAAAGATATTTCCCAGTTGAACAGAAAGTTGGAACTGCCCCAAAAAGTGCACCTTTTACTGCCCTGGACTTTACAATGTATAGGAAAACTACAACTGGGGTGCTATATGGTTTCCGGGCTGTATGGCTGTGTTCTAGCAGCTTTCTCTCCTAGAGGAGAGGACGTGAGAGAATGCTGCTAGAACACGGCCATACAGCCCGGAAACCAAACAGCACCCCAGTGGTTCCGGCCGTGAAAGCCTTCGACAATACATAAAACTACAATTATTATATTACATTATCATTGTATCATTTGTGAAGAGGGGCCTCTAGTACCATGATGTGAAACAACCTGGCAGAAAGGGGATGAGAAAGTGGCTTTTTAATCCTTTTCCCTTGTGCCGTTTTTCTACTAGAAACTGCTTCCTCCTTGTCCTGCTCTTGGCTTGGCCAATCAGGAGGAAGAGTATGGTTATAATCAGTCAGCCAAAAGGCCAAGATGGAGGCCAAAATAGCAGGGAGCTGTCTAGAAGTGCCCCAGTGCTAGGGCTAATTTTTGCCTCTAAAAGTGGCCTTTCCCAAAAAAATCTTTACAGCCCGTCATCATCAATCTGCAAATCAAATTCACAAATAGTTGGGGGTTTTTTAACATTGGTAATCGGATTTGTATGATTTCAATCTTGCTTATGAAGCAAATAGGGAGTTGGGCAGAAGTGAACACACTTCTGGCTCAAGATGGAACTGTCTCCTAGTGCAATGCGAAAGCAGATTTCTATTTGAACTGAGACAAAAAGGCAAGTCAGAGAGGGAAAAAGTGGAGAAACTGGATAATATGACTTTATTACAAAGGTGAGGCAACATATCACATGTCACAGCCATAAAGGATTGGATGTGAATAATAAAGAGTTTAGATGGCTTTGGGTAAGACTGTAATTGGAAAAAAAGTTTAACTCACCTGAACTTTTTTTATGGCTGGTTTTGAAGCTGGGAGAATTGAAAGAAGATAACATCAATTGGCTGTTGTGGGTTTTCCAGGCTGTGTGGTTGTGGTCTGGTAGTTTTAGCTCCTAACATTTCATACAAGCGATCCAGTGGAGAAAAACAGGTTGCTTTTCTGTGTTATTCTTCAAGTGATTATCTTTATATTCACACCAATGGGCAGAGCTACGATTTGGAAACATCTGGAACTAGTTATTAAGCATGACCCCCCACACAAGAGACACAGCTCAAACTGCACATGCTCAAAGGGAAGTTGCAAAGGGACAGTGCTTTCTGTCCACCACAGCTGTCAATCAGGAATGTCTGCGTGAGGATTCTTAGGAATCCTACACCTAAAAGAAGACAACCTACAGCCTGGGGACTTGTCTTCATGACAAACATATCCTCTGGCTGATCGATAAGGCAAAACAAGGCCAATTGACTTCTGTTGATTCTTAACCTACTTTTGTGGGATCAAGTAGCAGCCAAGTTAACGGTGACCCTTGGGTTTTCAAGGCAACGGACATTCAAAACAAGGAAATTTATATCCCCCTTCTCTGCTGCAAGGAGACTCAAAGGGGCTTACAAACTCCTTTTCCTTCCCCCTTCCTGCAACAGACACCTTGTGAGGCTGAGAGAGTCCTGACAGAACTGTGACTGGCCCAAGGTCACCCAGTAGGAATGTACGGTAAGAGTGGGGAAACAAATCTCATTTACCAGATAAGAGTCCACTGCTCAGGTAGAAGAGCAGGGAATCAAACCTGGCTCTCCAGATTCAAAAGGTGGTCTCCCATCCAAGTACTAACCAGGGGTATCCAGATCAGGGCTCTTCATCTACTACCGAACATGAATTTCTAATAATATTAACATAGGGACTATTAACTCGCACTATTTGTTTCTTTAAAAGCTGTTATGTAATTTGAAACTAGTCTTTTTTTTCATGCCCCATATCCCTTTTTAAATTTAGAATCTACCCTGAAGTAAACTTGATGAATTCAAACACTTGTTGACTATTTGGTGACAGTCTTGTTCCATCCTTGGATTCAGGGCATATGCTTTCTGTATTAGAGTTTCATAAATAACAGGCTCATTCTGTGTTAATTAATTACTTAGGCTTATTTCTGAGTAAACTTGGCCAGATTTGCATTGAAAACATGTAGGAGGCAGATCTGCATAAGTAGATTATTCTTGTGGGGTATACTCAGTATTCACAGCCCTTTGCCTATAACCCACTTTTGCTATTTTAAGAATATGCCCAAGCCACATAAGTGATTTTATAATTGCACATTGAACATACACCTGTGCTTACACTGAAAACAAGCCAATTCCATGGACACAGAAAAGAGGTCATCACCATCTCCGAGCATCTGGAGGAAGCAAAGCTGACCGCAGGGGTGAGGAACAGATCCGTACATCACACTGTCCAGTTGAAAAATGCAGTTCCTCGTCAACCAAGTGAGGCCTGAAATCTTCTTGGCTGCTGTAACAGGTACAAACTGTCAGATGGGCCGTGGTGCAGAGCATCTGCTTGGCGTGCAAACGGTCCCCGTTTCAGTTCCCATCTGAAAGGGTTGGCGGTAGTGATGTGAAAGGCCTCTACTCGATAGTCAGGAGAGCCACTGCCAGCCTTGAGTAGACAATACTGACTTTGATGGACCAATGGTCTAATTCAGCATAAGGCATTTTGGCATTCTGAAGCCATCTCCAAAACCTGGGAGTAGTAGGCACCAACTGCTGCTCTGGCTGCATCAACTGGGCACTTGACTGGAAAGGTGCCAGTCCCCAAATGGCTCCAGTCCTACCATGAGAACTTTCCACGGCAGCAAACAGGGAAATCTCAGCTCCAGACAACTAAGTGAATGAATATTCGCCAGCTGTTACCATTCCTTTCTTGCCCGTGGTTCCAACCCTAACGTTCTCTTTCCACCATGCACCGCTTTACAAACTCAGGTTCGTAAGCATTGAGCTCAGCCCACAACCAGGGCTTTCTGCAAGAGATTTGCAGTGAACTTTCTCATTCCCTACAGCATACTCCACACACTAATACTCAGGACTGTGAAGATTGAAAAGGACCTAAGCACACATTCACATTTGTGCACGGCATGGGGTGTACGTTTGGAATAAGTGGAAAAAGCTAAGCACCTGCTGCAGCAGCTTTCTCTGCTTGTTTCAGGCTCCTATTAGAATCCATCTGCCATGTACACATGCAGTTTAGCCCTGAGATAACACACGCCAAACATGAAAAACATGCTGCAGTCCACACTAGACACAGAAAAATCGCATAAGCTGGTGAAATTCAATGCTGCAGCACTCAGGAAGGGTCACCAGCTTACTTAGCTAAGAATTTATTTATCTGAACCCCAAGGCCTGCAAAGAAAAATACAAATCTCTCTTGGAGACAGCCACAAAAAGTTACTTCCCATCCCACACAAGTCCCTGTACCACCAAAATGACAGGAGCAGGGGGAGGGAGTTGTAGCGGGAGGAAATGATCAAGGGAATGCTTTTTTTCCTCAGTGTCCTTGCTTAGTGGAGCATTTGTTGCAGGAAACAGGATGCTAGGCTAAATGGACCATAAATTAACTCCTACTGGGCTGACCTTATGTTCAGCTTTGGTGCTGAACTGACACCCACCTCTGTGGCTGACTTCTTCCTTACACATTACAATACGCCCTGAAAATTGGAAACTACACTTACAGCACAATCTTGACTGAATCCTACTCTTCCAAGCCCAATGACTTGAATGGACTTGAAAGGGATTAACCCAGTCTTCGCATTCATCCACATCTTTAAGGGCCAAAAGTCTCCTGAAATTAATCCAGACACACTTTTCAAATAATGATGGATAAAAGTGGGAGGGATGGAGAACTTAATAATCAGACAGAAACTGCACCTAAATTTTAATGTCAAAAGACTGCATATTTCAAAAACAATAGTCATGAACTGAAAACAACATTTAGTAGAACTCAAAAACACAAAGAAGTTTTATTGGCACCAACTGTGCCCAATAAGCTAACAATCAGATAGTCTGCTAAAGAGAAAAGAGAGGGGGAATTCTCTCAAATTACAAACTCTCACGCTGCTTAAAGCAACAGCAGTGTAATCGAAGCGTACCTAAGAGTCAAAAGATTGGAACCACTTTGGACGCTTAGGTACGCTTTGATTACACCACCATTGTATCCGCTCCATCTCTTTTGTAACATGCAGTCTTGACTTTAAAATTTAACTACACTTTTCAAATAAGGCTGCCCTTGAATGTACAAGATAGTTAACGTGCAGGAGCAAGTCTGACTACACCTTCCTGACTGCAGAAAGCAATAAGCAGAGTCCTTATTGGCCCTCTTCTAGATCTCAGCACTGAACGTTTCCCAGTTAATTATAGTCAACCTTACATAAATCAGATTATCCAAGCAGGGGTATTGAAGCACAGGAATTCTCAGCCCCAAGACATAATTGATAGCTTTCATTTCTTTCAACAGGCTAAAGGAAGGTAGTCTGAGGTTCTAAGACACACATCCAGGCACAGACCAGATTGTGGAATCTGCTTTTCGGCTCCCTTAAATCACTGCCAGTTCTTTTCGGTTCAGCTTTGCCGAACACACATTCCTAGTATGCACTAAAGTTTTCATAGAAGGGGAACAACAAAGTAGCTGGTGCACTGAATATAGCTACAGTTCATGGTGGGGGGGGGGGGGAATCAAATGAAATCAATTAAAGCATAAAGAGTATTACACTCCAATGCAATATTTCCAGGGCTAACTATGGAGCACACCCAAGCCTGGTCATTTCATCTCAGCAATGGCGTAGAACCAATTGGGAGGGGGATACTTGACGCCCCGGGGCAGGGTTGTGACGGTCGCAGGGCGCGCATGGGCACAGTTCCCCCTCGCTCCACCCCTGCATCTCAGGCTACAGGTCACCCCTCTGCCATGACGGGAAGGGGCGGGTGAAAGAGGGAGAAAATGAGGCGGTTGCATGTATTTTCCCTTTCGGTGGTTACTCTGAACCATCTCTTGTGCAGCACCAGCTGACATGTCTTTCAGTATTGCAAGCCACACAGCAGACACCAGTTTGATTAATGTTTTATAATTGGACTTTCATAGTATTCATGATTAGCACAAGATTCATAGCCATAAATTATACATCGTTATCTAAGTACATAAAATGTTAATGATGTATCTCTGAAGAGTGGCACAAAGTAGTACATCCCTGTTGGCATTCTTTAGTAGAAGAGGTATGCGCGCATGTGGTGGTGGGCACACCAGTTACCCCACAGAAGCTGGACAGAGCCAGGAGTTTCCAATCCTTGACAGTCCAGATCCTTGTTTTCAGGATCAGCTTTCAGGTAGCGAAGCAGAAGTACAACACCTCCCTTTTACTTCAAAGTTGATAGCGCTGCTTGCCTAACCTGGCTGTCTGCACCACACACTTCCACAGCCGCCCAGGCACACACCTCTGAAAACAATCTGCTTCCCCGACCGTGTTGGAGGGTGTACCATTTAATGCCAATGAGTAACATGCTCGCCCTTTACGCTAAAGGGGGAAAAAAAGACCTGGGAAATGTCTGCTGTGTGATATGATCCAATTTATTCTCCAGTAAAGAGCTCCAAACTATTCCAGAAGGCTTCGATGCTTTTCTGCACCCCCCCTCCCCACCAAAACTCTGTCAAGTAGACTTGTTCTCTGCTCCCCGCCCCCTACCAATACACTTCTAACTCTTTCCTATTTGCCCAGGGCTACATATAAGTAGGGGCACAGTGGAATAAAAGAGTTTTTAAAAGCCTCCCCATCAATAAGAAGGATTCTGAACTTAATTCCCTGCTACTCTAGTGTTTAAGAGTACTAACAGCTTAGTACCAGAGTACGCCCCAGCACAGGCTGGCAAAAGGGTTCTGCGGTGAGAGAGAAGAGACAGGCCCCTGCCCCCTACCCGACCTCAAGAAGTTATTGCAGCATTGCAAGTTTAGTGGTTGTACCCACCTCAGCAGAGCCTTGCAATGTCAGTGACAAGGGAAAGGCGCGGGGGGGGGGGGGGGGGAGCTGCCTTTCAAAGTTGAAATGTAACAGGACATAGCAATAAATAATAGTGTCCTTCTGACATCTCTTAACCCATTGGGACCACATTCAGCCAGAACACTGGGAGTCATCTGTGCCTTCTTGGGACCAAAAAAAAAAGAAAGTAAAAAGGGATGGGAAGAGAAGAGAAGACTCAAGACCGTTAACTGGTCCGTCAGAGCACAAGTTACATATTGAAACCATAGACGGGTGGCTGGGTGAATCCTGGTGCATTGTATCCGTATGGGAAGTTGGCTTGTGGAGGTACTGCGTTGGGGCCTGCTGTTAACATCAGCTGCTGGCCTAGAAGGAGGCAAGGAGAAGAAGTCAGAGCTGGTTCCTTCCCCACCCCTCACCCTGAAACACTGGAGAACCGGAGTTTCTGTACATTCCACACACATATCGTTTTCTCCATAATCCTTGCATTTGACATGGAAACATAATAGGCCTATGTTAGCTTTGGGTTGAAGATTGGCACAGGGAAACTGCCGGTTATAAATTTACACTAACAAGAAGCTACGTTCTACAAATCAAATTATCCAAAGTAGCTCAGAACTGCCTACTGATCTGCAGTTCTTCTCCGGGCCTCAGTCCATCCCTCTTTTAAGTGAACATCTGTTTTGCTTGCAGAAGGTTTCAGGTTCAATACCTGGCATCTCCAGTTAAAAGGACCAGGTAGTCGGCAAACATCTTTCAGATTGCTTGTGGCCTGAAGAGCCACTACCAGAGTAGGCAGTATTGAGAATGACAGATTAATGGTCTGACTAAGTAGAAGGCACTTCCTATGTTCAACCTGGAACTTCAGAGTCTCCTGTTCTACAGAGTCTAGCTGATCCTCCAAAATACAGACCCCAGTTCTTACATTCCATTTATGTAGTAGGTTTCATGGCTTACCACCATTTCACTAGCCACCCATGGTTAAGAAGTGGCTTGAGTTAGCATAGTGTCTCCAATATTTCTGTATCGTCTAAAAGTGGCCAAAGTGATACAGAGCATAATATATACTAATGAATATTGGGGAGGTTGTTTCAGGCATCCAGAGGGAGAATACATTCCTCATCTGAGATTCAAAATCTAGTTTCAGAGAATCTTTGACATTTCAACCAATAAAACTATACAGATGTTATACATGGCCAGAATTTTAACACTGCAGTTAGATCTGTTAGTTTGTATTTGCCCAGCATCTGTTTATTAATTCTTGTTGCAGACCAGACACACGTGATGTTAACACACTACTACAACCTCACATGCCTCATGCAGGAAGTAGAACTTTAGTTTAAGCTATTCCCACTACAAAGTGAACCTCTGTCACGAGCTTCCTTTAACGGTGAATACGATTTTGAACAAAAAAAGTTTACATTTTGCCAAATAAAGATTGAAAGGGGCTATATAATTATGGAAGAGATTTCATGTTACCACTTGAAGCCTTTGTTGATCATGGTGAGAGAAGTTTTTTCCCTTGCTATAGTTCAATAGAAAAACAAGGAATGTTCTTTTCCACTTGAATTAGCAAGTCTCTGGGGTCATTCCAAGCAGGTGTTTACAGAGGATTTCTACTGAAAGCCTCAAGGTCCACTCTAGGTCTAACTATTGTAATCCCCTTATGGCTCTCTGTGAACAGCTTTTGTGGGTACATCTAGGTTTCTGGAATGGGTTGTACATGCAATTTGCCAATATTATAGTTTGAGGAGGTGGATTTCTCCCAGGAATCTAGTATCTACTCCTACATCAGGAACGAGCAATTTGCAAGACTGGTCCATTCAGATACCCATTTAGTGAGTGCACTCTAAGGAAAAAGGAATCACAATTTTATCACTTCTGAACAGCTGTCATTTGTATTATTCTGGGAGGGATCCAAGATCATTAAGATTCTGATTACTTCTTATGATGAATCTCATGGCTACGTTCTAGCATTCACGAACAAGGACTGGTGGGGAGGGGAAAGAACGGAGCACCCCCACCATTTGAAGTATGCTTAGATTTTGCCACGGAGGGCCTAACAATAAAAAGAAAGGAAGTCTTCACCTACCAAATACTATTGGAGTGGGTTCAGTTACTTGTTCCTCTTCTTTCCTTAGGCTTTCAGAAGCATCAAGTTTATCCACCTGAGTTATAAAGTGAACAGGAAATGCTCATGAAGGAATTTTCTAAAGCCTCTCTTGCGAGACCTTCTATAGCACAACGGCTCCTAAACCAGGTGCTTTCAATCTAAGAAAGGATTATGTTTCAACTAAGTTTCTGCAGAACATAGGTGAAGGTTTCAATCTCCCTGGGATCCAGGGCAGCCTCAAATCAAGTTCACTAAAAAAAAATTAGTCTATAGCAGAACATTACTGTCTAGAGTCACAGTTGGTATGCTTGAAAACATCACTAAGAGCTAGTTCCCATCACTATAGTGAAGTCAAGAAGCAGAATGCAGTATAGCCCAGAGATGGTTTGGCTTGTGTTTCTGTTTTCTAGTAACTGGGAAGGAACTGCAAAGTACAGAACAGGAGACAAGACTTTATTCTGGCACGAGAGCCATCAAAAGCAGATGTAACCCCATGCCTCAGTAGTACCCAACAGCATGCAGCTATGTTCTCTCAACAGAATGGCTGCCATTCACTTCCACTTCTGCCTGCCACCTCTGACAATGAGTGGCCTAGCCAACACAAACATGGAACCCTTGTGAAGGTAAAGACCACCAAGCTTTTTCTTAAACAACCTGTGAGTTTGGTGGGGAGGCGGGGGAGATGTGCTCAAATATGCACTGAAGCACAATTTGGAGGGGGAAGAATAAGAACATGGTGATAAATGGAAGTGCTTGTTTCTCAAGGCTTGGAAGCCACAGTTGGTGTGGAAGAACGGTAGGTCTAGCCCTTCTCTCTCCCTGATCAGAAGGCAGAGAGTGGGGTTGGATAAGGTTACAAGGTTCCACTCTCCCATCTGTATAACCAGACTGGTTTTAATTAGTTCTGAAATAACATTTACTTGATAAATGTTGATAATAGGAGGGTTTCTGGTCCAAAGGATGAAACATGACTGCATGATCCAACTGCAGCTAACAGAAACCTGGCATGCTAATTAAAGAATGTGGAGAATCACACAAAGATATTAAACAGCCTCAGTGAGGTTCTGCCAAGTACTTCACTAGCAAGTTCAAGTAGTATCCCTTCCCCAAAGCCAGCAAAGCGAGCTCCTGAGAATTTAAGGTATATCTGGAGGGTTGCAGTTTCTCTTTCACACATGGTTGCAACCAGCACCATCATTTCCCATGTACTTTAAGACTGCAGTAAAGAATGCATTACTTTACAACCAACTCTTACTCAACAATCTACCTTTCAATCGCTTCAAGCTGGAGAAAAGCAATGAGTCATTTCACTCAAAAGTGCACTAGCATCCGATGATAATTCAGCTACAGGGCACTAGTACCAGATAGCTTGCATATCTGTCTGTTGCTGTCTAGCTGCCGTGCACTTTGCCCTTGAAAAATTCCACACCTGACTCAATTCTGCTCCCTCTGAGGACTGGACTGTGTTGTGTTTCCTAGTTGAAGATCACTTGTACAAGCAATCACCATACAAAAACGCAACGAAGTGCACATCTACAATACATTCTCTGCTATGCTAATGCCTTGACATAGAGGTCCACGATTTCATGTCTCAGTAGATTAAGGGCAGTAGGCTTCCAAGCTGCACAGGATATTTTTTCAGGCAAGAGCCCAATATCCTGTCAACATCAATGTTCCCATGAGATACATCAGCTGAACCTCCCTGGTTGCTGTTTTTGGGTGCACTCCTTGGACACAGCCTTAAGTGCAGTGCTGCCTATGACAGATAAACAAGGGGATTTCCTGGGGTGAAAACCACCTGCCCCTGTTTAAGGTGCACTTTTGAGCTTTAGGTCAATAGCTATGTCTAGTCATTTTCAACTTCCACCCTTCAAGCCTCTGCAGACACTATCTTGAATGATGTAATATGGGCTTCAGTTCTAAACCCAAGATGGCTATAAAAACTGGCATTTAGATTAAACGAAAGATTTCTCCCTGAACTCCAGGGCTACCCTGTAAGAGGAAGCGAACATGTAAACATTTATTCCCATTATTGGGCCGTTACCACTCCCACTGGAAGTTCCAAGAAAAGTCTGCTAGTGTAGAAACTACTTTCTCATTTCTCTAGGAAAATGCCTTTGCAGAGTCTGAGTGAACCTTCTATGCACGAGGCGGGCTTGCAACTGGATATACATACTGGGATGGCTGGCTTTGCTATCCCAATATTTAAAGATGGTCAGACTTTAACAGGAGGTACACCTGTTGGTAGAGGGATGCACATCTTGCTGTTAGGTACTGATGAGGGAAGTTAAATGTATTTACATAAAAGGGAAAACTTATTCACCAATCCATTTCTAATTCCACAAACTAGATTAGTTTATTTTAATACCAGTCTCATCAAGCATGCAATCTCTTGGGAAGACCGAGAATTTAGTACACACATCACTTGTAAAATCCAACCAGGGTTTAGCTCAACACAGTACCACAGCAGGGCTTACCAGATCAGCCATTTGAGTTATAACCCAGATTGTTTGTTTAAAATGTCTGCCGGCAATGTAGCTCCACTGTATCAGCAACATAAGCTGAATTGCTGGAATTTTGCCACTTTTCCGAGGAGGTTAGTTATCAACTATCTAAGTGGCCCATATATTCCAAGTTTAAGGAAACACTTAACAGATTTTCGAATCTCTGGCAGTACTGTGAAAGAGATGCACCTCAGCAATGAAAACAAATCGTAGACATATCCACCTGACTAAGTTTTACAATCACCAGGTATGCCACTGGAATATTCTGTTAGTTCCTCCAACAAAAGGTCTGGTTGGATTTTTCCCCCCAAGTAGTTGTGAGGATATGTTTTACTACTAGCATTAGGAGTGAATTAGTTAGACCAAGCTAGATTATTCCGCTTTTCAGCAAAAAAGCTACAGATAGGTTCCCACAGAACTCTAGATGTGTTTTAAGGGACACAAAAATTAAACAGAGTGTAAAACCAGAGAGACTGTCACCTTATTAAACAGCCCATCAACCTGAAAGAAAATTCAGAGGGGAACACTTAAAAATCAGCAAGCCAGGTAACAAAGCAACGATCACATTACATACTAGTTATGGTCGTGGGAGAAAATAATATACTAAAGAGAGAAAGGATCCAGCCCACACTGCAAGGAAGTACTAACATACACTTTTAAGCTCCCAAAAAAGTTTGCGCATCTTATTCAGTACTTAACCATTCGTTTGTATGCATGGGTTTGTGTGACATTACAGTACATGGGTTTGTGTGACATTACAGTACAGAAATGCCACACTAAATTCACAGCAGTGATTGAAATAGTGCATGAAATGGGTTTACTGTCTCTGCTATGTCTAACTGTACAGCCAAGGAAATGCATGAAGCAAGTCGGGCAAGATTGCAGGAGGACAGTGTGTTGGTGGAAGATTCTAAGGGGAAGTGAGATAGCCTGATAGCCCTTTGAAAACTCAGATGTACTATGTAAAATCTTGCATGAAAAACAGGGGTTGAGTAAGAAGTAGCAAGCCCATGTTTCTAGGCTGCAGTGTTGCCTGGAAAAGTTCTCCATTGCTTCATGAGTAAACCTGTCTTGTACTATGAGAAGCAATGAAGCAAGGCTGTTAGGAGCACTGGTAGTCATATCTGACCTCAAATTGTTGACGGCGAGGAAGAACTGGAACCTTGCTAACCACAAGTTACATAACTCCCTCCAATACCATTTGTGGAAACGTCAAATTTACATATCTCCTTTCCCCTCCAATCTGGATTCTACAACTGCTGCAAACGTTAACCAGCTTTTGAAATATTTTACTATGCTGTTAAGTGCTTCACTACAAAGAGTTTTGAGAAATTTGTAATTAGGATGTTGAAGCTTCCTGGGCAAGCAAACTAACAAGTGTCACCTAAGACTAAAAAAGCACAGAAACCATACTTACTTTGGTAAGGTACTCCCTCATCACTTGGATGAAATAAGGCATTGCAAAGTCCATAATGTTGTGCCTCCATGCCAGCTCAAGAACCACATCTGGATGTAACAAGTCATAACAGGTGAAGAGAGATGCTGCAAAGCACTCCTTTTTGTCTTCTTCCAAAAACCACTGCAGCAGTTTTTCTGCCAGTTCAGGATCTTTGGACTCTGCGGCATACTGCATGGCATCCTATGGGACAGCACAGTAATGAAGCTAGCTTTATTAAGCGGGATTTTGGTTGGTTTGTTTACAAAATTTGCACGGTGCCTGGTTGTGCTAGCCCAACAAGAAAATAAAAATAAGTTAGCCATTAAACATGCAACACTGCAGTCTAAAATCTTGATAAAGCGGCTACAGAAGATGGATCCCCTTGGGCAAAAACTTGGGAAAAGAAATAATTGCAGCAGAAAGTTAAGAAAGAGGAAGATGGATACAAGGCAATCTCAAGGGGGAGGGTGTTAGAATGGCGAGGTGGTACCATCTCTGGCTGCCATCTGCCTCACCTCCGCAGGTGGGGGCACCAAAGAGCTTGAGAAAACCTTTAACTGGAGGTCCACTATCTCAGTAGAAGAAAGGCTAGTTGAGGAATCTCATACAGCAATGTTATTCCTTGGTTTCTGGGATTATCCTCTCCAATTTGGATGCTCCAAATTTGTTTCCCCTTCCCAAAACACAAGCTAGCCTCATTTTATGTACCATTTACCCCACAATGTATTCAACCCCCACCCTGCCCCTTACCTGTAGTGCAAGCCATACATGTCTACCAGTCACACAATGCAACTGTCCCTTTTCATTTCACAGCTTTTGCTTCACGCCAATATAACTGACCATTATAAAGTAAATACAAGGGAACTATACTGGATATTTCGTATAATGCAAGATCAGATTTGCAGTGCAATATTCTGTTCAGAGCTAACTCCATGTTCAGTTATTCCAGACCAAGCCAACTGATATCAATGGACTGGAACTTTAGCAGATCACATACTTCTGGTAGCCACAAAAGTATGTGTATTGGTGTTCAGCATTTTGTTTTTGCAGGCCTTTTAAACACACATATAAGCAAAAGTAACCAACGTTCAACATACCTTATAAAGACGGTCCTTCTTGCAGAGCTCCACGCTCTGTTTCCATCTATTATTGCCTTTATACAAATATGCTGCAATACGCCTGAACTCAATCAACTCGTGCTTCTCCAAACGCTGAGCTAGTGTGATATTGTCAAAATTATCATATGCATCGATGGATGCTCTTAAGCCCTGTTTGGACAGGGAAAAAGTAACACCAACAAGAAAGTTAGATCAACTCTTTCCTGACTTGAACATTTGCTTCAAATGATGCCAAGTCCTACGGTGATGCAACTTTTAGTCAAGATTTCTTTTATTTAAAGAGTTAATAGCAACACTGTGTACAGCCTCCCATAAGTTTTTTTTAAAATACAAGCCTTTATTGGCATAAAATAAACATACAAAATAAGCATACACAAAATACGGTACATTATTGCTTTCCCACCAATTATAGACACTTCGGTACTAAAATACTAAATACTAAAATATATACATGGTCCTTCTTGTAGCCTCAGGTTCATTCCTTCAGCTAAGTTGACCTCACTTAAGATCTCTCGGATACTGACAGAAGCTGAAAAAATTACTTTACTGGCTATATGTGGTCATAATACATAGGCGCTTGGATTGGTATTCATCTAGACTTCTTACGTCTATTATCAACGTTAGCAGAAATTTTTGCTATGCATTCTCGCCTTTTTTCACCGTGGATCCATGTTGTTCAAAAAAGCATAGGTATCTTAAGAGCATCGGTTAAATTCGTTATACAGAAATGGGATAAAGTGCAGATTGCACGACATTTCTGATTTTGCAAACCTTTACACGGAATATAGAAAGAGGGGTATGATCAAGGTGTCTCCACACTGACCCGCCTTGCATGGACATAGCCTCCTCTCTGTTTTATCAATTTTGTTGATATCTGCCATAGAGCAGCATAGAATGCATTAGATTGAATCTGGCCAGTGTTAAAGAAGTTCTTGCTTCTTAATTTACGGGTTGGTGATCCAATGTAAATAATTGGCCGTAATATGTCGCTGTTTGTTAAGACCGCTTGGAATACCCAGGTAGGTCAGGGGAAACACGCTTTTCCTCGCGATATTTTGTTATCATATCCTCGATACTCTTGTTCCTAATAGCTTAGTTTTTCAAGCAGCTACCATGCTTCTTGATAGGGAAAGAGGGACTAAACGACTCTAATGAAAAAAGCCAAGAGTGTTGATTTTTTCCCTCAACTAGTTTCAACCACCTAGAATTTTGGCATAATGTCGGAGAAAGCATGAGGTGTAGCAAACTGGAGTGATCCTGCAAATAATAGTGGATCATTAGCAGCAGTATCTGACAGTTCTCTGTAGCCAGACCATGCGTGGAGATATGATATTTGCCCGAGTTCACAAACATGGGGCTGCATATGAAGCTAACAATTTGGTAAGCCCACTTAGCCCAATTTTATGGAAGAAACTGGACTGGTCAGCTGTGTTTATATTTTTATTTATAGCTCCGATTGAAATTGGTGCTCCATAGAAGAGCTGAGAGTAACATTTAGCATTGAACACACCTTCGAAATGCTGGTGCAATTTTACTGGTGGCCCACAGTGAAAAAGAAACGCTGAATTGCTAGGGCACTGTTGTTAGCTGCAGCGAGTGCTAATTTCCTATGTACTGCCCAATTAAGGTTGCTGGTAAGAGTTATGCCCAAATATTTGAACTGGTTGACTTGTTCTATGGGTCTGTTATTGATGGTCCATGTATGGAGTTCAGTCTCTGGAACCAGCAGAAAGGAGCAGCAGTGGACAAGGCAACTGGCCAGGAAGAGCAGAGTGACCTGCTGGTGTTCATTTTGGAGGGCTTTTCTCAAAGCCACATCTTTTAAAACAGTGTATTTTTAACAGGGGTTTGCAGGGGTTTTCTCTTTTTCTCCTTGTAAGGTTGCTAAAGAGCTGGAGACTGCTGGAGGTGGGGGGCTTAACAGGGGTTAACACAGAGGGTTACTCTTTATTCCTGGGCTGCCTTGCTAAGGTGGGGAGCTCCCCTGATGTGATTCATTCAGTCTTTAGTTCAGTCTCTGGAACCAGCAGAAAGGAGCAGCAGTGGACAAGGCAACTGGCCAGGAAGAGCAGAGTGACCTGCTGGTGTTCATTTTGGAGGGCTTTCTCAAAGCCACATCTTTTAAAACAGTGTATTTTTAACAGGGGTTTGCAGGGGTTTTCTCTTTTTCTCCTTGTAAGGTTGCTAAGAGCTGAGACTGCTGGAGGTGGGGCTTAACAGGGGTTAACAGAGGTTACTCTTTGTCCTGGGCTGCTAAAGGTGGGGCTCCTGAGGTGAGTCATTCAGTCTTTAGTTCAGTCTCTGGAACCAGCGGCCCTGGCGGCAGCCCAGCGCATGAGCCTAACCTATCTTCTTTTTTTAAAAAATAAATTGACTAATTAATTAATAAGGACATTTTTTGAGGGATAGTAGGTACAGATAGCTCAAAGGGCACTTGACTAAAAAGTTTAATATCTAAATATAGAAACAAAGCAGATGAAGGCAGGAAGCCAGCAGGGGATGAGGGGCTGGTGTTTTACACTGAGTGTCACATGTATGACTATCCGCCACTAGGCCAGGAAGTGGGTGTGCCCTCGCTGCAATGAGCTCCTGGCATACAAGGAGCGTGTCGTTCTCTTGAAGCCAAAGGTGGCGAACCTGAGAGAGGCAGAGGGCAACAAACAAGGCTCAGGGGACCCGAGCGACCGAGGGTCCCACTCCCAAGGTGACATCGCTTCAGATGTCATGGAGAATGAGTCTGGGTGACAGAAGTTGCCAGTGCGGTGGGGAAGATGTTCCCTTAGATGGGACCTTCCTTAGTTGGTGGTCAGATATCCTCTGCGCTGAGGATACCCTCGGGGAGGTGGGGGCTCCTTGTAGTGGGTGATTCGATCATCAGGAATATAGAGAGTTGGGTTTGTGACAGGCATTGATGACCGCTGTGGTGACTTGCCTGCCTGGTGCGAAAGGTTGCCAGGATCCTTCGTCGAGATAGGCTGTTAGACAGTGCTGGGGTGGAGTCAGCAGTTGTGGTCCCATTGGTACCAATGACATTGGGAAATGTAGCCGGAGGTTCTAGGAAGCTAAATTTAGGCTGCTAGGAAAAAGGTTAAATCCAGGACCCCCCCAGGTGAAGACTCTGAAATGCTACCTGTTCCGCAGCGCCAGAGGCGAGGAAGCTAAGGCAGCGGAATCTGGCGAGTCTCAATAGGTGGATGAGAGAGAAGGTGGTTGCAAGGCAGAGGGTTTCAGATTTGTCAGGAACTGGGGGAACCTTTTTGGGATAAGGCAGGCCTGTACAAAGGGGCGGGCTTCATCTTAACCAAAGAGGAACCAGGCTGCTGGCTCCAACTTGATAAAAGGTGGCAGAACAGCTTTTAAACTGATCCCCTGGGGAAAGCCGACGGGAGCTGAGGTGACTTGGGTTGAATACAGAAGTCCATGGGGATGCAGACAGAGAAGGAGGTTTTGATCAACCACAGCAACTGAGAGCACAGCAATGTGATAAGTGATAGTGTCTACAAAGGCTAGAAGGGCAAAACACATAAATCCCAGGTTGAGGACAGAGACAGAGTATGCAAGTGTCTCGATGCTAATAGTTATTTGACCTAAAATGGGAGCTGGAGTACAGAGTTTTGAAGGGAGGACATTGATATAGTGGGCATCACAGAGACATGGTGGAATGAGGAGAACCTGGGTGAGGATGCTGTTATCCCAGGTTACAGGCTCTACAGGAAGGATAGGACAGAGGCGTATTGGGGTGGAGTGGCCCTCTACATCAAAGAGAGAGCATAGTGTCACATAAAATAGACAATGCAGGAGCTGATTCCCCTACAGAAGCACTGTGGATATCAATACCAGGGGTGAAGCATGGTTTAACATTAGGAATATATTATAGTCCCCCTGACCAACAAAGAGGATTCTGAGATGGAAAAAGAAATTAGAGAGGCCAACAAAAGCAAAATAATAATACCGGGGTAATGGGCTTATTTTAGCTATCCCCATATAAACTGGAAAATGCATGTTCAGGTCATAGTAGGAGAGAACATTCCTGGATATGCTAAATGACTGTGGCTTAGAGCAGATGGTTGTAGAACCAACCAGGGAGATATGATCCTAGATCTAATTCTATGTGGGACCCAGGACCTGGTGCGGAAGTCAGTGTTGTTGAGCCGATAGGGAACAGGGAGATACAAATGCTGTCAGATTCAGTATCTCTGCATGCGAACAAGTGACAACTACTAATGTATTACATTTGCCTTCAGAAAGGGAAATTTCTCAAAGATGAGGGGGATAGTGCGCATGGGAAGCTGAAAAGGAAAATCAAGAGGTAAAATGTCCAAGATGCTTGGAGGTTATTTAAAAACACAGTCCTAAAGCTCAGCTGGAATGTGTTCCATAGGGTTAGGAAGGCAGCGCCAGTCAAAGAAAGCCACCATGGTTAACAAGGCGTTGAGGAAATTATTAGGAAAAAAAAAAGATGTCTTTAGAAAATGGAAGTCCAACTTAACTGATAAAGAATACCAGAGAACACAAAAGGTGGCAAAAGAGAAGCAAGTTAGCTGTAAGGGGAGGCAAAAAAAAAGGATTATGAGGAACACATGGCTGTGAACATCAAAACCAGCAACAAACAGTTCTTCAAATTACATCCAAAGCAGGAAAGCCAACAGGGGAAGCTGATTAGGCCCGTTAGATGACAAAGGAACAAAGGGTGTGCTAAAAGATGACAGGAGATTGCAGAAAAGCTGAATGAATTCTTTGCATCTGTCTTTGCTAGAGGAGGTGAGGAAAATTCCTGCACCTGAACCAAGCTTCTTAGGAGGAGAAGAGATCCGAGGGAACTAACAAAGATGAGTGGTAGACAAGGAAGTTCTGGCAGCCATTGATAAACTAAATGTTACCAAATCCCTGGCCCAGATTGCATTCACCCAAAGAGTTCTTAAGAGCTCAAGCATGAAATTGCTGATCTTCTCACTTTAATATGCAACTTATCCTTGAAATCAGGCTCCATCCCTGAAGACTGGAAGATGGCCAATGTCACACCAATCTTTAAGAAGAAAGGATCTAGGGGGGGACCGAGGAAGTACAATTGATCAGTTTGACATCTGTTCCTGGTAAATTAGTAGAATCTGTCATTAAAGATAAAATTATAAAACATGTAGAAAAGCAAGACCTGCTGAGAAAGAGTCAGCATGGCTTTTGCAGAGGCAAATCCTGTCTTACAAACTTACTAGAGTTCTTTGAGGATGTAAACAGGCATGTGGATAAGGGGGAACCAGTGGACATTGTCTACTTGGATTTCCAAAAGGCTTTTGACAAAGTTCCTCACCAGAGACTATTGAGAAAACTCAGCAATGAAGGAATAAGAGGGGAAGTCCTCCTATGGATTAAAAACTGGTTGAGAAACAGGAAGCAAAGAGTGGGTGTAAATGGGAAATTCTCACAATGGAGAGATGTAGGGAGTGGTGTCCCCACAAGGATCCGATATTGGGTTAGTGCTCTTTAACCTATTCATAAATGACCTGGAAGTAGGGGTGGGTAGCGTGGTGAAGTTGCAGATGATACAAATTATGTAGGGTGGGTAGAACCCTGAAAGGATTGCGAGGAGCTCAAGCGGACCTTGATAGATGAGGTGAGTGGGCTAAGAAATGTGAAATGCAGTTGAATGTAGGAAAAGGTAGAGTGATGCACATAGGGGCAAAAAAATCCAAACTTCACATACCTGCCTACTGGGGTCAGTGCTATGAAGTCACAGACCAGGAAGGGATTTAGGCGTCTTAGTTGAAAGTTCCATGGTAATCTCACCTCCATGTATGGCAACTGTGAAAAACGCAAACTCTATGCTGGGGATAGTGGGAAAAGGAATTTGGGGGCAGAGCTACAGATTGTCATGCCCCTTATATAAAGCTTTATTAGATGCGTTGTGGAGTACTGTGTTCAGTTCTGGTTATACATCTCAAAAAAAGGATATTGGAAGAGATAGAAAAAAAGAAGTGCAGAGAAGGCTTAATGAGGATGATTGAGGGACTGCAGCACCTTTCCCTTATGAGGAAAGGCACAGGACTCTTTAGTTTGGAGAGGAGGCGTCTGAGGGGGATATGATTGAAGTCTATAAAATTATGCATGGGTTAGGGTTATGCATTTTCTCTCTTTCTCACAATACTTGAACCAGGGGGCATTCATTTGAAAATGCTGGGGGGGGGGGGAAGAATTAGGACTAATAAAAGGAAACACTTCTTCATAGCGTGTGATTGGTGTTTGGAATATGCTACCACAGGAGGTGGTGATGGCCACTAACCTGGATAGCAGAAAGCTTTGGAGGCTTGGACAGATTTATGGAGGAGAATGGGTTACTGGCTACCAATCTTGATCCTCTTTGATCTGAGATTTACAAATGCCTTAACAGTCCAGGTGCTGGGAGCAACAGCCACAGAGGCCATTGCTTTCACATCCCACCATGTGAGCTCCCAAGGCACCTGGTGGGCCACTACTGATGTGAGAGAGCTGGACTAAGATGGACTCTGGTCTGATCCAGCTGGCTTTGTTCTTGTTCTTATGTTCTTATGACTAGAAATTCTTCTAGCGAGACCATTGGCCACTGGTTTTCATAGTTAATTACCAGTTCGTTCCTCTTACAATATTCAGCACAGCAATTTAGAAGTGAGTGGGACCAACTTTTAGTGTGGGAAGAAGAAAGAAGCGATTATTAGATCCAGCCCTTAAAAGTAACGCAGGGCATGTTTGTAACAGTTTGGGAACAGCGCCCATTGGCCTTCTGGTTGGCACTAGATCACTAAGGAATATATTGGAACAAAGTGGGAGACCAATGTACAGCCTTGTTTGACCCTCTGGTTGTGATGATATTTTCTGTGGCCGGTCCCACTTTTGTTGAGGCTCTTATTCTACAGCTAGTGCAAGTGTATAGCTGTTTTATAAGAAACAGTAGTCTGGAATTAGATGTGTACGCCATCAATTTTTCTCCACAGTAGGGCTCCTAGATATGGAGTCAAATGCCCCTTTTGTCCAGGAAAAGCTGCAAAAAGTTCACGGTTATTATAGATTATACTTTTGTTAGCTAAATTATTTAAAACTTGTTACATGATGGTGTTGATTTATTTTGGAAGGTGAATCCAATTTGCTCCGGTCCTATTACTTCTGCTTGCCACGACCCAATCTTCCTCTCTCTCCTAAGGAGTAGTTTTGCATATAGTTTGCCAATTACAGATAATAGGCTTATAGGACTGATAGTTTGAGGATTAATAATATCACCCTTTTGTAGATTGGGACAACTATAGACGCCAGCCACATCTTTGGGATGCGGCCCGTGTTATTTACATGGGTAAATAAGGAAGCCAGAGTTGTATGCTGCAATACGCCTGAACTCAATCAACTCGTGCTTCTCCAAACGCTGAGCTAGTGTGATATTGTCAAAAAGAATATGCATCGATGGATGCTCTTAAGCCCTGTTTGGACAGGGAAAAAGTAACACCAACAAGAAAGTTAGATCAACTCTTTCCTGACTTGAACATTTGCTTCAAATGATGCCAAGTCCTACGGTGATGCAACTTTTAGTCAAGATTTCTTTTATTTAAAGAGTTAATAGCAACACTGTGTACAGCCTCCCATAAGTTGAGTACTGGGACCCAACACCATTAAACTACCATTCTGGAATTAAAACTTGAAAGGGACAGAAGTTGTTGATGTAACTGCCTACATATGGTCTGAAAATAAATTCAATGCAAACTGTTTGCTCATCTAGCTATAGGGCAGTGGTGGCGAACCTTTCCAACATGGCCAATTGGCCATGCTGGAAGGGGCTGATGGGAATTGTGGTCCATAACATCTGGAGTGCCAAAGGTTCGCCACCACGGCTATAGGGGGAAAGATGGCATGCCCTAGGCCCTACTGAGTAGTTTCTTCCTACTAAAGCAGTCTCATCCCATTGGTAAGATCACCAGTTGCAGCCATTATTGTTCCAGCAGACTGCTGGATGGAGTACGCGACTGGCAAACATAAGGAGCTTGATAAAATTGTTCCTTGACAGATGCTAGTTTTGCATTCATACTATATTCTCTTGACATCAAGAACTATACAATAATATACTATAATATATTATAACAATTGCTCCAAAGAGGTACTTACCTGATAGTCTTCCTCCTCTGTTAGAAGATTGTTCAGGGACTCATTAACCCCTTTGTTATTGTGGTTCTGGACTGAACGCAAGTAAGGTTTTACTAGGGGCAGCTGGTCAACCTACGAAACAGGGAGAGGGACAATAGCTACCTTGAAAGGTCTCCTGGTCAGTTAAGTATACCCTCTAAGGCACATCTAGCTAGCCAGTATGAACCCCATACCTTTTCAGATCCCTGACCCCCGCTGCCCATGAAACTACCTTTACAAGTAATGTATAAAACCACTGGAGAAAAGGCTACTTTTAAAGATTAATTCTGTATATATTGATATGAGCCACAACAGAACTGGAAGTGAAGAAATAAACAGATCTGGAAGTGAAGAAGGGCATGTGTCCTCGCCTTCAAAGTTTAATTGGGAAACTTCACATCCGTTTAGAAGAATTAAGACAGGGAAAATAGGTTACCGTAAAGATACCTCCAACTCACCTTGGAGAAAAAGCTGACTGTCCTGGTGTGATCCAGCCGTGGAGACAAAACCAGCAGCAGATCATTGATCAACAATGGTTTATAATCTAAGTAAAACTGCAGAGCTTTGTAATATAGCTCCACGTTAGCCACCTAAAATGAGCAAAATAATGAAGTGTTAGATACAAGATAGTCTCTGAACCAACATTACGCCTTAACCACAGTAGTCTTGTGTGATGTCAGAAGGTGTGAATCCCAGGACAAATGGGCAACATGGTTTAGGACTTTTGGCAAACATTTGGCACAGTGTCCTAAAATGATGTAGCAGCAGAAGTCAGGACACTTATTTCTTTTAATGCAAGTTCCACTGAGCTTTACCCAGCTGTCTTTCCCCATCTTTAATGCACCAAATCGATAAGAATGTACAAAATTAAGGGTGTACTTGATGTATTGAGGGTCTAGTAAACATACGGCTGAGACTTACTGTGAAAATGAGAATGTAGACTTCAGCAAATTGGTGGTGATATAGATCACTGTTTTTTCCAGCATTTGTTCTGCTAAGTACAATACTGAGGCAGCCAAGGCTTATTTTATCCGGAACTATAATTTGAGAAATAACCCAGGAAGTGGTGAAGAGAAGGAATGAATGCAACTAGTTGTATGGACTGAAGAACCTGACAGAAATGAGGTCCCAAATTTTTCAACCAAAGTGGGTAGGGGCTGTGAATTGTACAAACCAGTTTGTTAAGTCTATTTGATGCTTGGCCCTACCTCCTGGCTTCTAAAATGCATGAGTAACGTTACTGAAAATGTTGCCTAACAACTATTGAAGAATTTCTGAACTTCAGCCATACAGTACTCCAGTAAAAACAGGAGCATTACTATTTACAACAGAGCCAGTGTGGTGTAGCGGCTAGAGGGTCTGACTAGGTCAGGACGTGGGAGATGTGGGTTCAAATCTTCCACTCTGCTGTGGAAACTTGCTGACTGGCTCAGGCCAGTCATACGCACAGCTTTGCCTACCGCAAAGGGTTGTTGTGAGGATAAAATGGAGAAAGGAAAGAAATATGTAAGTGACTTTGGGCCTTCACTACTGAAGAAGAAAAAGAAGGAGGAGGAGTTTGGATTTAAAGCCCACCTTTCTCTTTTGTAAGGAGACTCAAGGTGGCTTACAAGCTCCTTTCCCTTCCTCTCCCCACAACAGACACCTTGTGAAGTAGGTGGGGCTGAGAGAGTTCCAAAGAACTGTGACTAGCCCAAGGTCACCCAGCTGGAATGTAGGTGTTCAGAAACACATCTAGGTCACCAGATAAGCCTCTGCCACTCAGGTGGAGGAGTGGGGAATCAAATCCGGTTCTCCACATTAGAATCCACCTGCTCTTAACCACTACACCATGCTGAGGAGAGAGACGAGGTATAAATGAACAAATAAAACTGCTTACCTTTGCAATTATGTCCTTGAACTGTCCTTCCTTCCAAGCATCTGTGGGGTGGTTCATCATTGTAATTATTGCATTGTCATATTCTTCATACTTGTCATAGAGGAAGACCAGCTCTCCCCAGAGGTGAGCCTGTTCTGCAGCCCGAAGCACCTTAAGAGTGAGAGACCAAAGTGATGCAAAGGCTTTATCAATAACTTCAGACAGCAGCAGAAGCTCCTGCTACACACTGTGGCAGTTTCAATACCTTTGGAATATTGACTCTGGACCAGAACAGTTCCAGATGTTCTCTCATTTTCTGTGGTTTGTATTTAGAGTACAAAATGGCAAGTTCAGTGAACATCCCCATGTGAGCACGCTCCAAACCCAGAGCAGCTTCCAGGAGGGCAATCAACTCTTCAAAGTAGCCACGGTCCTAGGATTCAAGGCAAAAATATATTGTTAGAATTCTACATTGCCTATTGTTAAATTTTATTCATGTTATTTATAGCCTGCCGTTCTCATTGAGATTCAAGGCAGAGTACACAATGTAAATCAGTGCATTCAACAGAATAAGGCATCTGCTAAGTGAAGTAATAGGATTAGGATTACAGATATCTGAAAAGAAAGCAAAAGTATTAGGCTGTGTTCAACAAAGCTAGAAAATGGAATCGCATAGGCAGGTAGCAATGTCGTGAGAGAAAGATGGATGCCAATTATTCTAGCTTCAGTCATTATACTACTTTAGTACTTCTTGACAACAGGAAACAAAAGGTTTTCACATTTTAAACAGTTAGGAAGAAGTTTACCTGGTAATAGCTAATCAGTTCTTCCAGCTCATCAGCATGTATTACTATGTGCAAGCCACAGATCTGTGCAAGTCGGAACTCCTGCCCATCTACACAGGCAAAGCACACCTGCAACAAGAAACGGTTATTACCAAAATGCAGACAGCCAGATTTTCATCTCATGTCCCCAATGCAAAGTGTGACCCTCGAGTTTCAAAAAACCTGAATAAAATATGTGTCTTCAGTAATACAGACATTGGTAGTAGCTATGGCGTCAGACTAAGACCTAGGAAACTCCAGTTCAAATCCCCACTCCCACCATGGAAGCTTGATGGGTAGCCTTGGGCCAGTCACACACTCTGATCCTGGCTAGTATCTGGACGGGACAACTCCAAGGAATACCAGGGTCGTGATGTGGATGCAGGCAACAGCAAACCACTTCTGAACCTCTCCTGCCTTGCAAATCCTGAAAGGCTGACTTGTCTGCTGTGACTTGATGGCCAAAAAAGAAGTAATCTTAACCAAGTCTTTTGGTGAAAGCTACCATGTAGTAGCCTTAGATTTTACCGTGATCTTAACATCCTTCCGAGACACAGGATAAGTTACCTCTTTCCACGTTCTGGTGCTGTTCGCTTTGCGGCCGCTATCCACTGCAGCCTGGTACTCCCCAAGATGTACCAGCGTTGATGCCAAGCGGGCAAAATTCGACACGTTATTGTAGAGCAGCTTTGCCGCATCGTACATTCCCTCGTCATAGCAGCGATCTCCAACCTAGAAGGGGTCACGACAGTGCGAGAGCTAAATGAAGCAGACGTGCATTTAAACCAGGTCAAGCTCTCAAATGAACTTGAGGCCTGCGCCCTTTACACTGTCCCTGCAAACTTTAGCATAAAATTAGCATAAAACATACCTGTTGTATGTGAGCATTGTTGGGGCCACTTACAAATTCTTCTAGCTCTGAGAGCCTATTTGTTTTCGCCAAGGCAAAAATAAGTTCGGTCTCAACATAAGATTCTCTGGCCTTTTTTCTAGCCATTTGCAGGAATTTTACCAGATCCTCCCAGTTATCTTAATGGAGAGGGGGAGACAAAGAGAAGAGAAGCAACACATCTATTTGTTTCTTTAACATTTTCCCCACTGCTAGCTAAACTTGCAGGAGATGCAGGGAACAATATCTCATCTGACTAAACCTGCAAGGTGATCCTTACCACAGAAGGTGTTTTGTTCATCTAGAGATGGATAGCTCTGCACAATCTTGTAAATGGTGGCAGTTACGTTTAAATATGGCTGTGAAATTGAATCCATATGCCCCAGCAATTGACTGGCTAGGCTTTTAGAACCGTTGGGAATAACTTGCATGCTTCCAATCTCATCGAATAATGTTCTTGCAAAAACACCCCCACCCCTCCTTCCGTCATTTCAGGCAGAGAGGCATCAAGCTGGGAACAGTCTTAGCTTACTGTTTCTGTTGGCTGCCTGGACAACTTCCATGTAGGCAGAAGGATCATCAGCTTTGATGTATGAATCTATAGCTTCCTTCACCAAGTCCTTTTGAAGCTGTGCTCTGGCCAGCTGGCTCCAAACAGCCGGTTCATTACATCTCTCAGCAAATTCATATGCACGATCTAGATTGCCAATGTGCTCAATCAACACCTAAAAGATCCAGAAACAGCTGTAATACCTACAAGGTATTCTTTATTTAAATCCACAAAGGGAGTAGGGATGCTACAGAACATGTGCTTCCCTATATATGAAACGGTGTTCCGTGGACAATATTTGGGTGGGAGGAGAGAGAGTCACTGGATAGTTCTAGTGCACAAGAAGTTGCTTCCCTAAAATCCTGAGTCTGGAATTTGCTAACAGTTTCCACTTTAACATTCCAGGTTAGTATTGATGCTTGCACAAAGCAATTTAGGACTATACTGGCAGTTTCTGGTGACACTTCAGACATTAATGCAAACCTCTGCTCTGCACAGAGGTGTCCAGTGAATTAACTCAGCAGTAGTAGTCCTCTGAAATCCTCCACAATATTCATGGGGCCTTTCTTGTTTTGCACCCTCAAACTAATTTCCCAAGATATCAAGATATCTGCTAATGTTTCACAAATGAACAATACATGTGCTCTGGAATGAGGCTTAAACTCAAGCAAAAGAGCCCACACACACACAGTTAACGTTACTATGACTCTCACCTGAATGGCAGACGTATTAACGTCAAATTTCCTGAAGATAGCAAAAGCTTCCTCATACAGCTCATTGCTAATTGCAATGTTTGCAATATCGGGAGCGTCGTAGTTGTCCAGACGGTTGATATACTCCATCACACGTGTACGATCTGCTTTAATGGCAGTCAAAATCAGCAGATTTTGGAGATTCCTTTGAAGGCAATTACATTAAGGAACAGTTTACAGATTGGTGACCATAGTGTCTCCCCTGCCAGGTAAGCTGTGCTACGTCATCATGCTCTCTGCTTTATTTTGGTATTATGCCTAAACTGGGACAGATTGCCAAATATTTAACCATTTAACCGAGCCCAGACAAAGGTGGGTTCTGACAAGGGCCAGATGTAATGTTTTTCCATCAGCTCTGCAACAGGGATGTTTTTGTAATATATCCCAGTCGGCCAGAGTCTGTACAAACCGCTCGACTTCTATCGAAACTCTTGAACACATTCTGTTCATTTGCCCCAAATATTCTCTGTTCTTAGAGATGTCTGTTATCCAAGACTAATGGTTCTTTAAGCCATACTATCATGTGGCTTCTGATGATCCTTACACTCTGTGGAGAAGATTACTCAGTTTTTGTTACAGGTCTTGGCCTATGAGACTTATTTTATGTGTCTATTGTATGATCAATCTATGCCAATAAAGGTTTTGCTTTGTTTGTTTGTTTGACAGACTGGCGCAATTGCAGTGTAATAGAGGCAACCCATTTGTAATAGTCCATTTCAACTCTGACTCTCTTCTGCAAAGGGGCCTGACTCAGTGGTCAAGCACATGCTTTGCACGGAAAAGTCCTGTCCAGTTCCTGGCACCACCCATTAAAGAATTTCAAGGAACACGTGCGGGTGGAAAGGCCCCTCTCTGCTAGATGTCCCGTCAAAGTAGGCAACAGGGAATATGGACTAATGTTAGAGGTATAAGACAGCTTCACGTGTGACTTAAAAATGAACAGCAGCTTAATTCCAATTCAAAATCTTATACAGACTCTGTCAAATGCATGCAGAACGAGACCTGTAACATTATATCCCCTAAACAGATTCCCTCCAAATTTACTGGCCACCAAAGTGAAGCTATGAACTTCTGTGCACATTTAGTTTAACTGAGGAACAATTTTCCTACCTGTGCTCACTGAAAACAGAGTTATCCAAAACAATCTTCTCCAGCAGTTCAATTAGCTCATTGGGCAGATCTGCGGTCATGAAAGCTTTGACTGTCACAGAAACCTCCTCTGGATCCTGGGTCTCTGATAAGGCTGTTTGGACAACCTAATAGCCAAAGAACGGTGTTAGTGACCCGAGTCAAGCATTTCAAGTAGCCTGATTTTTAAGAGGTAGCTATAAACTATGTCTCCAAATATCAAAAGCTTTGAGGAAAAAGTTAACTTTTTTTTTTAAAAAAAAGCTTGACAAGATTTTTTTTTGGTTCTCTTTGCCAATGAAGAATGATTCAGTCTTTTTACTGATAAACCAAACGAGAAATTGAAGGCAATCTAGAGTGGCCCAAATCTTATTTACAACAGAAGCATAAAGAGCAAGCAGCACTTTGTAGTACAGTGGAACGAGGACTTTGGGGACCACAGTAATAACCCCCTCACCCACGAAGCTCACTGAGTGACCTTGGCTAGTCATTCTGTTTAACCTACCTAACAAGGCTGTTGCAAGGATAAAAGTGAGATAATGGCTTTGATTATCCCTAAGCTGACAGCACAGACTATTGCTAAGCAGAAGTTTGGTAACTGAGCTAGGATATATTTGCAAACTGAAATTTAGTTTTCTTTTAGAATTGATCGGGTATACCTGATCAATGAGTGGCCTTCTGAATGGATTGTTTTCTTCTAGGACGTTTACCCACAGCTCTGAATCTTTCCTGCGCACCAGGTAGCGGGCTTCGCTCTTGAACAGGGAATTCTCATTGCAAACCTGGAAGAAAAAAAAATGATGAGCACATCTACTTTTGGTCTGGAATAGTCTGGAATTCGTCTCTAACCTCACTGATAATTAGTAGTTTCAATATTTAGCATGGAAGTGCCACTTTGACTGCTCCTCATCATATCTGCTTCTCTGTGACACTTTCATTTCTAACAACACAACCGCTACTGCTTGTCAAACAGCACAAGGTTTCCTCCTGTCTTCAGACACACGAAACAAAGATGTCAAGGTACTGACTTGGAGAGGCTCCTGCAGCAGATAGTGTAGTGGCTAAGAGCAGGTGGATTCTAATCTGGAGAACCAGGTTTGATTCCCCACTCCTCCACCTGAGTGGTGGTGGCTTATGTTTCCCCACTCCTACATTCCTGCTGGGTGACCTGGTCACAGTTCTTCAGAACTCTCTCAGCCCCACCTACCACACAAGGTGTCTGTTGTGGGGAGAGGAAAGGAAAGGAGCTTGTAAGCCACCTTGAGTCTCCTTACAGGAGAGAAATGTGGGATATAAATCCAAACTCTTCTACTCTTCTTCAACTTCTAATTGGCAAATTCACTGATACAGCATCAGTTTACTACAAAACCATTAACTAGCAAGACCCTCTGAGCAACAGTTTTGCCTCATGCTGCATCACCTCTTGTTTAACTTCTATATTTTAGCTAAAAACAGACATCCCAAGAGAGGACATTTGCCAAAAGAGATGTAGATGTGTAGGTAGAGACCAAGGAACCTGACAAGTATTAATCTACAGGATCAAGTAGTGCTCATGCCTTTTGTAGTAATACAATCACTTGAAGAATGCCCTGCAATAAAAGAAACTGAACACAAGATGGCAGTACTTTTAATACACATACAACTGTAACCTAGTTTTATGATCCAAAATCATTAGAGATTACTCACTTGGATAAACAATTACAGATTTTATATGATATTCATATTCATAAGAAAAATGGATGTCAGTGGATGTCAAACAGCATGAGCATTTAGAGAGGCAAAGGCAGTTTGTCAGCCACTACTGGACTTCTCACTGAGAAGTCGCAATACTTTCCAAGAAAGTCTACAATACAGTTTGAGAAGGTACAGTTTAGAGAAACTGAAGTCCCTTACGTGTACAATAGAGCTTTCACAATGGTTTTCTTGTATAAACACACTTCTTTAGATTCATATCCAAGAAAACTGGGGGTTCTGCTCACCTTTATGAGCTCAAGGTCACACTGCCCTCTCTCGTAAGCAACACAGGCCAAGTGGGGATCCCGCTTCTCGCAGTATTTGCCCACAACACAGCTGTCGTAGAAGGGGTTCTCACGCAGAAAGCGCTCTGGGTTATTGTTGCTGTCTATGTAGATTTTGGCCAGAGCATTGTGCGTCGCTGGTTCTTCGCAGCCTTCGTGAATTCGAGACTCAAGCCATGGGAGCAGCAGCTTAAGCCTTGAACAAAAAATGTCTTGTTAGGGTGACTGGAAAGCAGCAGCCTTTAACCTTTCCATAACAGGGCCCCGCCCAAGATCCACTTTCCTATAGTTGTCCTGGCCCTTCATGCAAGAAAAAGGGGTCACATCATGAGAAGATTACAGTCACTGGAAAAGACAATAACGTTAAGAAAAGCTGAAGGCAGCAAAAAAGAGGAAGACCCAAAATGAGATGGATCAACTCAATAAAGGCAGCCATGGCCCTCAGTTTACTAGACCTGAGCAAGAGCCACAGTAGCCATCTCCACCATGACCACCACACTCATCCTTACCTATTTCTTTTCTCTACTTCAGCTACCAATTCATCTGTTGAGAACTGGCCCCTCACCACCATGATCAAGTTCTTAATGACATCTTCAGAACAATCAACATCCAGAAGTCCTCCAACCACTGCAGGAATTCGGCTTGGGTTTACCTAGAACAAGTTAGTATCCTTAGCTTCAGGTCTTTTAAGAAGCGTGCAAATTCTGCATATTACACACAATACATCTGCTGCGGGATGGGGGGAAATGTGCGTTGTTGCGAGATTTTTTGTGTGGTTGTATTTCCTCAAGCCCCGCTTTCACTTTTTATTCTCTCCGCAGCAAGTGAGACCACTTCTAGCATGAATTTAATTTTGTGCTGCTCTGCATGCTTCTGCCTTTGCCTCTCTAAATGCTCATACCGATACATTGATAGGAACAGCATAAGGAGGGTCTCCTTGTGGCTCCATCTCACCTCCTGTGCTCTGCTTCCGCCCTCTCCAATGATTGGGAGGGCATTTTTAAAACTTTCTTTCAGACAAGCTTCTATTTTAAAAACAAAAGAGAGGGGAGAGGGAGAGAGAATGGAGGGGAAGAGGGGGGATCTAGCACATGGCTCCCTTTTTCAGCATTAACTGTATTCTCAAGGAGTCCAAAACCTATTTAGAGTACTACTTCACACACACACCCCTCGGGTTGAGAATTCCTTTTGCGCCAAACATTTAGCAGAGCTGGATATTGGTGAAAATTTGCATTATATAATTTTACAGGTGCTTATATTTTTAGGTTAATACTGCTTACACAACAATGTTTACCTTTTGAACATAGATCTCAATGTATTTCTGCAGATTGTTCCGATACAGATACAGAACTAGATCGTGAACAAAGTCAAATCTGTCACAAACAATTATCAGGGGAAGCTGGTCTGTGAGCTTGGCTTCCTATACAAGTGGAAAGAAAATGGGAATGTGACAAAGCCGCATTAGCCAAAACAATGGTGTATGCATGTATGCACACACAAGACTTCCATCTTTTAGTCATTCTTCCTGAAAGTCATGTCCTCAGATATTGGTATCCCTTCCTGCCTTTTCCCAGAGTTATATTTTTCAAGCAACACCTCAATGTGATTCCCAAGGCTACTGATTCTCCACCCCAACACATTTCTATCTAGGGCATTTTTCCTGCCATGCCCTCCAAGGTAATATGGTTCTACCTTCTGATTTCACAGGCAATATCCAATGTTGCCACTATGGCCAATACTCGCCATAAAGGTTGCAACCATCATCATTTCTTCCTTCATATATCCAACTAAATCTAAGACACTTTGACAACTGTGAAGACTGTCAGTCCTAACAATTAGAAAACTGCCACCATTCTGACACACTTAACATACCTTGGTTTTCAGGAACCTTACCTTCAGGAAATTTTTCACCCTTTCAGGATTATAGCAATTGCTTTCCCGGCAGATCCTCTCTACCTCTTTGATTTGGCCAGTCTTACAGGCAGCCTGAATATATTTGAAGTGAACATCTGGGTCCTGACTGAAGTTGACAATTGAGCCAAGAAAATAGAATAACCCTAGAAAGCAGGGAAGAACATTGAGAAGTCATCTTTTGGAAGGAAGATTTTTTTCTCCAGGAACAGAAATAGCAAAAAAATCAGAGCCCAACTGAAAGCTTCCTATTAATGGCCTTAAACAAAGATCCACAAAAAGGATCACACACAAAATCCAGATTATTTGCACAGCAGTTTTAATCATTTTGCACTGTAGAGACAGACAAACTATCAAGAGTCACAAGGCCTTAATTTTCCAGAGGATTATTCTGTTTGCTTAGCAAATCCCCGGTTCTTGCTCAAAAGTTTTAGCAAAGTTATGCATATTTAGCAAATTTGTTGATCATATTCTGCTTTGGCTACCAGTTCTGCCCATCAACCCAACCATCAATTTCGCTTTTCAAGAACGAAGCATTACCCATATGCTTTCAAAATCACATTTACAACCTTATAGGATGTTTTAAGAAAACCCTATTTTGCATTTTCTGTGCCTGGATAGGATGCATAAACCTCTGAACAGTTTGCATGAGGTCTCCAATACAGCGGTGTTATTACATGTAAGTGTTGCTATTCAGAGATCCCAGTCATACCTTCATAACTTTTAAAGGATTCAAAGAGCTCCACAAGAGACTGGGTCCCCAACTGTTCATGGTATTTAGAAGCTACTTGCACACACAACTGCAAGTTTTGTCGGATGTTGGCTGAAAGCATGGCACGTAAGCACTCCACAGAATCTTCAACCGAGAGAGAGCCAAAGAAATTCACAAGCCACTAAAAGACAGGAGACAAAATTAAGGCTGTCATACGGAACCTGCCTTCAGCACATGTTAGCCAACACTCACTAGTATTTGAGTTTGCATATAAAGCCCTAGCTACTTATGAACGAGCTTTTACAGACCACTGGTCCCTAAATTGCAATATTGCCTACTCTGACTGGCAGTGGCTCTCAGGAACAGAAAGGCCTTCTCAAAGCTCTGTCTCCAAAGACCCTTTAAACTGGAGGTGAACTGAACCTGGGACATTATATATGCAGTTCCTGCTACTAAGCTACAACTCTTCCCTAGAGTTACATAATTACCAGTAATATATGCTGATAGGTAAGGGCCACAAGCTTTATTTAACTGGTACCTTAATAGTAACCAGTCTTAGCCCATAAAGATAAAAAAGAAATGTTTTCTACCAGAAACTACTCAAAGCAACACAGTCAATGAGACTGAGTTTAAATACATGCTTTTCAGGTTCTTCTGGACACATTTATTGTAGTAGTGAATTAGAAAAAAGCTTTACTTCTTCTGAGTGGCAGCTTATATTGTATTCCACTCTGATCTTATGCTTCCTTTGGGTAACTGAATAACTTTGAATATGCTCATTATTATACTGTTACTACCCAAGTTGAATCCTTTCCTCGTGGAGGGGGGGGAGCAATCCCAGGGTGATGTCCTGCAAGCCTCTGCACTGGGCAAATGGGTATTAGGGAGGTATGCAAGAATTCATGCTATAAACAGAAACATGACAGCTGCACACAAGTACAAAAAAACTCCACAGTTTTGGCCAAGCAGTTATGGGCGTAGTCTCTGAATCAGCAGGCTTTGGGTGGGAAGCAGGATGTTCAATAAACTGAGCTAAGTACCCTAGAGACAAGACTGCAGAACCAGAAACTATTTGCTAACAAGATCGCTGAAACTAAGGCTAGAGATTGGAGAAGGATGAGAGACTATAAAGCATGTTTAAGTGGGAGGGGGGGAGGGTAGCCGATGAACTCTCATGCACTAAGAAGTCTAGACTGTTAAGATGCAGCTGAGTGGTGCACACTCATCTTACCTCTGGGTTCAATAGATGGGTATGAACAACAGCGCGCTTGATGTCATAGAGATCAGTGTAGTGTTCCAGGGCTCTCTGCAACAAGCCTGCCTTCTCACAAAGTTGGGCAATGTGGGCACGATCATAGTGTGTAAACATCTGATTTCCCAGGATGGCATCTGCAACCTAGAGGAAGTTGCCAAGTAACCAAGGAATTATATAAAGACACATGGGCAGGGAAACTGTTTAGCACTCTTAAACATATACTGATGAAATTCTACTTGAAAGCATCACAGATTTCATATAGTCATCAAAATATACTAATTCAATATGAACAAAACCGAGTTTGTTTTTTTAAAGACCCTTTTTACTGGGCATTACTCATGAGATTGTCTGTAGCCAAGATTGAGAATGACCACTCTACTCTACCTCCAAACTGGCTAGGACACAGGGCTGGGTGGTATTTTTTTATTCTCCCCTGCAATGTACAGCGAATGGGCCATACCCCAAATGAAGACATACTGAGCCCAAATAAGCCATTTCAAACAAACATTTGGAGGTTCATGTTTTGTTCCATACCTTAGGAGCACTAGAAATGCATTCAGGCTTTAAAAAAAAATCACATCATGCCTTGTTCCAATCCCTTGGAGAAGGGCATGTTCAACTCAATCGACCTCTAGATTTGAACCAACCTATTCAAAAGACTAGATCTGTTTTAAGCCACTGCAGAGTACTACTGCAAGGGAACTGCAGTTGAATGGAAGGCTGGAAAAATCCTGAACAGAAGTAACTGCTGACGGAGTATACAAAACAGGAGAAGGGAATGCCTATCGTATGAAAGAGTTTTAACATTGTGTATGAACAACCTAAAGTTTCACAAATTTCAGGAAAAAAATAGTGTTCATATTCTACTGCCAAGGAACCTAAAGTACGCTTATTTGTTTAAACAGCTTTGGCATGTTCCTGTAATAAGGCATTCACCATATAGCTGGCATCTTCTTCTGCCAACTTGCCTACTTGACACACTATTTTTAAGTGAGAATTTGCAGCTGTTCTGTCTGTATTTGGGAAAACAACCCGCCTCCCTGGAATGCAAAAAGCCAGCCTGGGGGTGGAGAAAAGTTACCTGTGGAGCATGAATGAGGTTCATCTCAAGCAGACGGGTCTGAAGGTGCCCTTCAGCTGGACGGTTATTTTTCAGAGCATCCAACAAAAAGGAGGTACACTGCTGAATTAAGCTATTCTCCATGAATACATCTACAATCTAAAGCAGACAGGAAGGGTTTGTTAGACATGCGTTATGAAGCTATTCTGGGTTTTCTATACACTGGAACTATAATTGTCCGTCTTCAAACACAGGCATTTGTAAACCAAATGTAAAAATCCTAACAATCAGTGAGCAAAATTCCACATATGCTGGTTTCAGAGTTGTTAAATCTAACATCAGGTTTGTTCCCCAAATGTAACATCAATAAATTCATTTCCAACACACATTGGAACTCACAATGCTATAAAATTACAAACCAGGAAGTCTTACATGAGGCAATCCTATGCACACTTACTGAAGGCTTCTGAACAGCAATATTCCTAAACAACCAGGCACAGACTACATGGTTACTACATCATTAAGACTGCAGGTATTTCTTTCAACTTTCTAATTAGTTTATCCAATTTAGTAGGTTTTTGCTTCAAGCATAACTATTCTTATAAGGATCAGATGCAAACAAAACTCTCAACCTGTGTCCATCTGAGCACCGGCTGCTCATTCCTACTGGTTTGAAGTTTTTTTGCTGACCTTCTTTGCACAGCTCATTTGTTTATCAGAGACTGGAACAGCTAGTGCACTACAAAGCCATCCACATAATCTGGATTAAGAGATCAACAACAGACACTAAACCTCCACATTTAAAAAAGTCACCATTTAACAGTATTAGGGTTTTAGGGAAATTCAAGCTTATCTTATAGAAATGATACATTAAACAGGCTAAAGCCAGTTTATTTCTTTACCTGGTTAATGTTGGCCAGCGGCTCTTCGTCCTGCACCAACATCTGAGCAAACTGAAGGCCCTGATCCGGGCTGACCCTCATTACACTTCTCAACAGGAAAACCCAGTCTGGTGTATAGCCAACCTACCAAAAAAACAAACAAACCAAAAATATACACACATTTGCCTTTGTGACATTTGCTCGAATTACCAACACAGCACACCTATACAGAGTGACTTTGGTCTTCAAATTAATAGGCTTAAACTGGAGTGCCTCAGCATATGACCACACTACTAAGGTGTACATAAAGGGTAAACTAAGCATCTTCCCCTGACTTCATAGAACAAAAATACAGTTGGATAACTAAAGATTAAAACAAGCAGGGAAGAAAAAAAATAACATTTGTATAGACTACATGAATTTGTCTTGAGGGCTGAAAATGCAATTAACATCTGGAATTTCAGAGGATTTTCAGAGTGAAGATCAAGAGTGTTGTGCCACATTTTTTGCCAGTAGAGATAGTCCACTAACAGTCTAGAAATCACCTGACAATCAAATGATTAACGTGGAACAAGGTGATTGCAATATACTACGCTTAACACTAGAATGTTTCAAGGCCTTTACTAATCTCTGGGCAGGATAAAACTCAAGTACATGTACAAGA
This sequence comes from Sphaerodactylus townsendi, assembly GCF_021028975.2. Classification (NCBI taxonomy): domain Eukaryota; kingdom Metazoa; phylum Chordata; class Lepidosauria; order Squamata; family Sphaerodactylidae; genus Sphaerodactylus; species Sphaerodactylus townsendi. The sequence goes on from NC_059437.1 coordinate 43,613,786, forward strand.
ATTTTCTGACTGACAAGTTAAATTTTAGGTTACACAATCACATACCTCTGGCAGGAAGATGCTACACTTACCTTTTTGGCATAAAGAACAATTTTCTGGAATTGACCAGTCTCTGCAAAACACTGAATTACTTTGTTTGGTACGTTTGCACGAAGATAAACACTAAGAGCAAGGGTTGGGTCAGCTGACTTGACTAGGTCTCCAAGCTCCTCTGAGCATTCCAGCTGAAAAAGAAACAGCATTTCAGTGTCAAAGATGGAACTAGTATTTTACCACCTTATTTTGCTGGACTGGGACCACACTTTGCAGACATATTGCACCAACCCCTGCAGATGCTGCCTACCCTTCCCCCATCCCCAGGCATGGCAAATAACTGCAATTGCCTGTTGCTGTCTGAAGTGAAACATTATGACTATTCACATTTCAGTGATCTAGCTTGCTGCTTTGAAGATGATAAAAATAGAAGACTGCAGCTGAAAATCTTGTCAGAATGTAGTTCCAGCTAGAAGATTCTGCTAACTTCACCATGCATTTCTTACCTGACTGCTACAGTCACCCTCCAAGCCCCTGCTCCACGTGCCACCACCACCTGAGATTAGGCAGGTGATAACCCAGGGAGAGCCTTCTCAGTCACGGCGCCAGAACTCTGGATCTCTCTCCCTGGAGAGACTCACCTGCATCATTCTGTCTACCACGCACAGGTGAAGACAGGGTATTAACTCAGTGATTCTTTCATTTGGTGATAACCCAGGGAGAGCCTTCTCAGTCACGGCGCCAGAACTCTGGATCTCTCTCCCTGGAGAGACTCACCTGCATCATTCTGTCTACCACGCACAGGTGAAGACAGGGTATTAACTCAGTGATTCTTTCATTTGGGTGTTAACTCAGTGATTCTTTCTTCCTGCCCTATGTTTTAATTGTTAGTGTTATTTTAGCTCGGCTTTAAGGGTTTACAAAGTGTTTTTAATCTGTTATCTGCCTTTGTGGCTCTAATAAGGGCAGAAAGGCAAGGTACACATCTTGTAGATAAATAAAACGTATGCATTAGAAAAATACAGCTAGGCTTTTACAAAGTCCGCAGACCTCTCAATTAAGCTTGGAAAGAGCATCAGGCACACATGTCTAATGAAAATGATTATCACTGATCCTTCTGACTAGATTGGAAGGCTAATGCAGACACAAGGACAAAAAAAACTGTACAAGCCAAGGTGCAACAGGTTAGCTGCCTACCTTATCCTCCTTCAGCCATTTCTCAAGAAGCTGCTTGCGGCCTTGCTGAAGAACAGGACGGCAGAGTTCCAGGGACTCAAATTTGTTGAGCTGCCCCTGATCAAGGAGGATTCCAAAGTACTGTAGTAAGGGAGAAGCTTGCCCAGGTTGAGCTGGTACGCTCTGGAACTTCCTGATGGTATCACTTGTCCGCAAGATTCCCTTGATATTGAAAGGAAGATACTTGGAATAGGTCTGCTGCAAGGATAATTCTAAGGCATACAATTCTCACCCAGCTTGTCATTTCAGAATTTTACACTCAAGTTGGCCACAAATTACCCCTAGTGGGTTTTGATGAATAAACAGCAAGGCTGTGTTCCTAAGCCAGTGTAGTATAGTGGTTAAGAGTGTGGACTCTAATCTGGAGAACCAGGTTTTATTCCCCACTCCTCCAAATGAGCAGCAGACTCCTTGATCTGGTGAAGCAGATTTGTTTTCCCCGCTCCTTCACAAGAAGCCTGCTAGGTGACCTTAGTCTCACAGTTCTCTTCCCCATCTACTTCCCAAGGTGACTGTTGTGAGGAGGGGAAACGTGATTGTAAACCACTTTGAGACACCTTAAGGTTGAGAAAAGCAAGAGTATAACCTCTTCTACCTCTTGGGATAACTCAACAGGAACTATTGGCTTATGGATGCCTGCAAGCAGGATGGTTGGAATACATGAGAGTCATCATTTAGCGCCCACCCTGTCTCTATGTAATGGTCAAGGCCCAACAAAGACAGTTAGGTAGTGATGTTACAGAAGACCAGTTCTGGGTCAATCCTCCAATAGCAGCAAGTACTGAAGATAACTTTTTAACTTCAAGATGACCAGCAGAACCCTTTTATTTATGCCAGAATCAACAATTGTTTGTATCTGAGGCTTTCCTTCTGTTTGAACAACATGCAAATATAGGTTTTGAATTCAGACTGACTGCTTAGACTCAGACCAAGAACATCACATAAGTAACTGTACCAAAAGAACACAGCTTTATTTACTTTTAGTTTAATCCTGAGCCTAATTCTAACAGGTACCCTTGAACAAATGAAGTAGTCAAGAAAGAGAACTGCAAACATTCTTTAGATGAGTCAAGCTGATCAGAGAAACCATTGCCAAAGTCACTGAACTGTTCAAAGCTTCCAGGTCTGTGGAATATGGCAAGCAGGAGCTAATTGCAGAAATTTGATGGGGGTGGGGGGTGGGGGGGGGGAGACTGCTACCCAATTGAATAGCAAAGCAGAGAGACATACTACTAACTCTAAGACAGGGGTAGGGAACCTTTAACACTCAAAGAGCCATTTGGATCCGTTTTCCACGGGAAATAATTTTTGACATTTAAAATAAAGATAACACTGTATATATTGGGATTTTTTTACCTTTTACTCCGCTCATTCTGAGAAGCGCATGGATGCGCTGGCAAGGATGGGGCCAGTGGCTCGGCTCGGGGAGCCACAGTGCAAGGGCAGAAGAGAAGCATGCAGCTCTCGAGCCGCAGGTTCCCTACCCCTGCTCTAAGACATCTCCGGCAACTGAATAGGGAAATTACTAAAGTTCCCTGGCACCTATCCTTGCCACCCTGAGAATCAGTGCTGTAGTACTACTCAGAGCTGCTAGCTCAGCCAAGGTTATATACAACATACACTCACCTACACCCATGCTTACCTTTGGTGCAGATGCTGCCACTTTGGCTGCTTCTGCATAGTTTCCCTGTGCAAAAAGAGTATTAAATTTTCTAGCAAAGAGCTCTTCTGCGCCAGCCAGGTTACTTCGAATGGCCATCCGCAGACCCAAGTCTGGGTTCTGGAGAACGTTGGTGGCATAGTTCACAATGTTATCCTCTTCAACACAAACAGAAAGTACCTGTGGGGGCAGGGGAAAAAATCAAACTAGAACATGCTCCAGCTTGTAGTGCCATTTGTGCATTCATTGTATAGTACAACATTTAAAACCCCTTGTTCTGAGGAGTTTCGTTTTAAGGAACCATTAAATTGTAACAGAATAACACTGTTACATAAATGCTAACCAGAACAGGGGTAAATACTGAGCAAATACTGAGTTCCATTTTTTTACTGCTTGAATACAGCAAGAGCTCCATCATTAACTTCCCAATATTTGTTTGAATGTCGGCATCATCGTATACTTTTGCAGGAAATGTTTTCTGACCCACCATCCATGAAAGGATTAAAGATTAGCCTGCAAGAACTACAAGTAGTTACTATGGGGTTAAGAGGGGAAGATAGAATAGGTGTATAGTTTAAGTGAAAGAGTGGTCACCATCTGTGTGAGCAGATGTCTGCATTTGTTTGAAGTATGTACACTTGAGGATTTTGAGGATTTTGCTTCAGTACCCAGCCTTGACAAATTTGTAATTTTGAGCTAGCAGAACTGGAAACCTGAGGGATTTCGCTAGAACCCAGTAAGATGGCTTAAAGAAATCTCGAACCAAGAGCTGAACAAGTCACTGGAATCAGTTGAAGGGTAAGATCCAGAGTAAAATGATCTAGTAAGCAACAATAATCTGCAGCTCAAAGACATCCATTGTAATTAGCTTTACCTGTCCTTTTTTGTTCACACCAATAATTCCTGAGGTAGGTTCATGAGGTGCAGTTACAAAAATAGTGTCTGCACTAATACGGTTCATATAGATGCACACGCCAGATTCCAAGTCGTACATATGAATGTATCCATATTTTGTGATCAGATAGATCACACCATGCTTTGTTCCAATCTATCAAAACAAAAGAAGAATCCAGCTGTTACACTGAGAAGCTTATAACTGCTAAACCATTTTTAAACTCAGTTAGGGGTCATTAATGCCATACTGGTTTTTTTTATAGTCAGGAAAGCAGATGCAGTATCAAGCTGGTTTCCATCAAAAACAAAGCTTCATTTTTAAAAGTTCTCATGGCTTGATTACAGAGAGGCTGTTCCAGAGTTATAGAAGCTATGTTTTCATCTAAAATACATTCAGCAGCTGGATGAATGTGTTGATTCTAGGTCTGTTCCAGCTATACTACGAGACAAATGCTTATTTTGTCAAGAACTGATGGCTGCAGAAGTACTCTTCTCAGCTGGATCACACCACATGTTCACTCTTCAGAACCAAAGGCAAGAGCTCATTCAGCTTTATGGTAGAACTGAACAGGTATAATAAATTCACGTGCCTCTGTTGAGGCCACCTTGTCCCTGTACTAAAATTTGAGGGCTGGCATATTAGAACAGAACTCATTTTTCCTCGATGGATTTTGGCTCCTCCCCCCTCCCCATGTGCACTTATTAGAAGTGACTGTACCAGCCTCAGTGTGCAGAGTTCTCATGTCACTGTATATATATTTGAGGATTCTAGATTACTATTCGCACTCAAAACTGAAAAGCAGCAGTATCTTGCAATTATTACAATCCATACAAGTTGGACAGCTCATCAGAAGCATCACACTCATTACCTGCATTGCTACTGGGAAGTCGGTCTGAGCCTCAGGAGGGAAAAATACATCAACAGCTTTCTTGACAAAGGGCTGGTTTCCAGCAGCAGGTTGGCCTACTTCAATTATATGTAGCTACAAAGACAACAATTAGTTTTAAGATCCGCTGTTTCCATGGGCATGTCTTTCTGCTTCAAACTTCCAGCTTTCACATTAGCAAAAGACTGCACCCATACATCTTTGATTTTCCCTAGCAGAAACTTGGATTCTTAGCTATGCATTTTAACAAGTTAATGTTGTTTTGTAGCCCATTTCAGAAAGTTCTACATAACGAGTTAAGCTATTGCAAATTCACTGCTGTAGTGATCATCCACGCCAAAGGCTCTTCAGCATCCAGGGTCACATCTTATAATCACCACTAGGGGTTTCATCTCAAACCCTGACACAGAGTTTTTTTGGATCCTTCACAAGGACCTGTGTGCTCCAGCTACAGTAACACAAGCTACTAGTATTGCCACAAAATTTAAGAATTTTCTCTCTCATTTGTTCACAATCTCAATTAGCTGAATAAAAGCAACAGTTAGCATCAATAAAAGAGGGGAAGAGTCAGCATTAAGATTTTTACCTTGCCTCCTGCAGGGCTTCGCACAGCAAAACAGAAGAGAGTGGATGGCTTGGCATTTCCTTCTATTTTGAATTCTGCAAATGCGGCAGCATGACCTTCTATTGGTTGGGAAACTTTTCTGTCCACTGAATACAGCTGCATGGCGCCAACCACCCGATTTTGCTAATGAAAACAAGGATCACATTCGTGAAGTGGACAAGCTTACCAATGCCAGGAGAATCAGAAGCCCTTACTCCTCCAAGGGACTCCTGTTAGCAACTCAACAGAACAGATTCAGATCTATGCCATATGTCCTCGCATTTCTGACTAGTAAGAAAGCAGAACGTACTGCTGATACATTCAGTAAACTTCAGTTCCACTTCCCAACCATGACCAAAAAACATTTGTTTCATGTTACAAGAAGAGAACGAGGCTGGTGACCCCTCCCCAATCCCAGCCCCATTTATTCTACAGCATTTACTAATATACTGCTTTTCTCCCCAATGGGGATCCAAAGCAGTTTATATTGATCTCTCCTCTATTTTATCTTAACAATCCCCCCTTTTATCTTAACAAAATAAGTGAAGCTCAAAGCTTGTGACAGGCCAACGGTGACCCAGCAAGGTTTCATGACTGTGTGGAGAGCCAAACTTGCAGCTTTCAGATCCCAGTTCAACACTCTTTATCATGCTGGATCTCACTTAATACCTGGGCAGAGATTCCTATGAGGAGTAACCACTTCTGATTTTCATCGGTTCTGTAGTTGATTATTTGGCAGCCTGCAAGACTGGCGTGTCTGTCGAACATCTTCTGAGGGAGCGACTCTCCCTCCATGCTCCAGTGATAGACTGCAGTCTCTGTCACTAAGGCAACTGTATTCACAGATATCCACTTCCAGAAGATCACTTCCTCTGCCATTGTGTGGGCTTTCATTTTACTTTTCATCTCAATGTTAAAGATCTGAAGTGTCTTTCCCGCTAGTATACAAGATACAGAAACAAGGAGAAATCACAGAACTCCAAAATGTTAAGCAACAGCTACTCCCACAGCTTGTGTTTTGTTTTATAAAAGGTAAAACAATAGCAGTTTTTTAGAAGTGTTTTCTAGGATTATAGTTAAAGACAAGAGCCTATACTACACATGCAATGGAAGAGGTAGCAGAACCCTGATGAGATGTAGACAGACTGTCACACTGTTATGTTATCCCACCCAAAAAACCCACACATACTTAAACCTTTTTTGCAAGAGAAAACTAGAAAATCTTGAATGTTTTCAAAGCTGATCCTGCACCCATCTGCAATATTGTCCTCTTTAGACTATTTGACAGGATTCTACCATCTCATTCCACTGAATGTGTATCTCAGCCACAGTGAAAGCACTAAGGAGTATAGTATAGCAATTGTTAGATTGCTACGGTTTGATGTTCAGAGGAAGATGTTAGCCAACAGCTGTATTCAATGAACTTGAAACTCTTGTCACCAATATGTGAAGTGTCAACTTTTGACTTGGTATCAAAAGTTCTTAAAATGGGAGCGCAAACAGTTACCATGCTTCTAGCGGGTGATGCTTTGCGTGGTGATGCTTATGTATCATTTTTTGTCTAGCAAAAGAAAAGCTACTTTTAAAAAAAATTAAAGGAATATTCTAGCATCACAGCATTACAGATACATATTCTAAAGGGTTAGAACATAGAGCTGTCTGAAGAAGAGGATGTGAAGCATTAGCTTGGAAGAAATTATGACCCCTCCCACCCTTTTCATTGCTCCACAGAAGCAAGATTTGGAATAGCTGAAGCTAGATATTTCTGCTACGTAGATCAAAGAAGATCTTACTCTGGCATCATTAGACACTTACTACACATAGGTTTCCAATACATGTTTCACCCTGCCTGAAAATTAAAGTTATTTTGGGACATTCTCTCTACAAACTTAACAGGTAGGTTCTAAACACGCTATTTCTAGGACAGTCTACTATACCATATGTTTTTACTGCAAAAAAAAAATCTCTAATGCTATAGCCAGTGTGTCTTTCACCCCCATTCTTCTAAAATGGCAAGTAATGTGGAATATAACAATTAATCCAGTATTAAGCTAAATTGGTTCACCTTCCTTTACTGCTATGTGAAATGAGGTAGCTTGTGTCGTTTTCTGCCACTTGGGTGAGCAAGTGTCATTTATGAGCAGTTGCTCGATATCCAAGCAAGCCAAAGGTGCTTGTTACTTTCTAGAACAAGATTAGATTCTACTCGTTTTGAAGATGCTACCACTGTTGTAACTTAAAACAGCTTAAGTATTTATGTACTCACCATGACATAGTAGACTCTTGTTCAGGAAAGCTTATGCTATAGTAAGAACTCATCTTCAACATGCCACAAGATCACCATTTATTTTTGCTGCAGTAGGTTAATATGGCCATGCCACTGGTATTCTTCTCCTATCAACTGGCAAAGTTCAAGTATAGCTAGCTTGTTTCACCAAGCGATAAACTGGACTGCTGCAGAGTAATCTTAAACTGAACAGCTTGACCAAAAGCCTTCAAATTCTTCTGACAAATAATTAGATGCACTTTATAATCTGCAAACTCCTAGTTTGCATACTACACTGAGAGATGAATGTTTAAGTGGTTCCAGAAGACTGAAGGATCTAGAAACCTTCTGTGTGCTTCAAAACCTTGGAATTGTACCTATTCAACTGCATGGCTCTCCCAGCTTGAAGGTTGGGTAAGAGACACTTTTGGCCATAAAAGGAATAAAGTTAATTTACTTGACAGACCCCTCAGTATTATTCTCGACAGTTATCCTAGAATCGTCTGTAGTCAGAAGCAAAGTGATTTGAGCACACTGCTGCTACTTTTTACCAGTTCATTCTGAATGGCAGCTTTTGTTACTCTAAAAAGGAAGTAAACCCCACTAACCCAATTGAACTATCCTTCATGTGGCAGGAGAACAGATTAGGCATTCTTTTCTCCAGAAGCAAAAGTGGCCTGGATCCAGGAAGGGGCAAAAAGAGAAATGCAGCACTATTCATCTTGATACGCAACAGCAAAAATTCCAAGACTCAAGCTAGAAGTGATTCACAGCTGCCTAGAAGGGAATATCAAGATCAAGGTGTTTGCATTTCCTAGAGTCTTTGCCTCATAACAAAGCCACTGATCTTCCTCTACAGTCAAACATGCCCTTTCTATGTATAGTGCCCCTGACAGGCTAGCTCTCTGTTTTTTGACCTAGGTGTCCAGAGACAGCTTCAAGGCCCTAAACTGGAGGATTTAGGATTTTATTCCTTTGGAACAACAATACAACACATTAGCAGGGTATCCCATTCTACAGAGGCAAACACCATTCCCCTATGGAAAAGTACATTTTGAAGATGGGTGGATAGGGATAATGAAGCTGAGGCCTGACTTTTGCAACAACGCCAAAGAGCCTAAAGTTTCTAAGATGAGGACATATTAAAACCCTGCTCATGTTTTATTGTTAAGTCAGATGATGTCATATTATTTTGTAGCCTCTTTAACTGATTTCTCAGTACAACGTTACATTACTGGGACAGGACATGCCAAGAGCATAGCAGCTCTAACAAGCAGACTCACGTCTGCCTAGCTCTGCAAAAATTACGCAAAGAACAATACACAACAGCTTTACCCCAGTCACACCAGTAACATCACTTATTGCAGATTGGGTCACATATTGTCATCCCCACAAAAAGAAAAAAATATCCACCATAGAGGAGCAGTCCAAAGCAGCAAGAATGACATGTCTGAATCAAGTCTCTTGTCTTAAGAGGCAAAAACTGTTCTCTATTCAGATGCCTGAGTAGCAGATCAGATTCTTGGGAGATGAGGCTTTGAACACTTTACATTTGTGCAAGAGTAGAGCATGAAATTGCATTTTTGCATTCCCATGCTATGCGTATGGAAATGTCCTTCAAAGTGTCTGCATTCCCCATTCTGTTCAACAAAGGTTACTGGAAGTGGTACAGAACAAAAAACAAGATAGACAGATACAAGGACAATAATGCTTTGATCACTGTGGGAATGCCACATGCAATCCAGAAATGCAATCTGTATGCATACACATAGTTTAGAGAAGCACTTTGTTTCTCAGGAATGAGTATTACAGGTTCATTGATTAAACGAACCACACCAACCACACAAAGGGGAAATCACAATGTACAAAAAGGTTTTTCTGCAATCCCCACAGTCCACCACAGAAGCTCAGAATACAGTACCCAAGTGTCTAAGAAACATAAATTTGTGTGCATAGCTGCTGGAAGCTAGGTGTTTGTGCTACCATTACTGCATAAGAGGTATAGTCAGCCCCATCTCCCAACACCGCTTGAAGTGGCATGTAGAAAAGCTTATGGTAATGCTACAACACCTCTTATAAATTAGTGGCTCCCTCTCCCATGTTGCCGTTCAATATTACTTGCATCTCTGTGGTTAGCATAATCACTGCATAGCAACAAAGTAGTGTTAGATTTCAGTTAGTTTAGTTGTAGCCCTGGACATAATTGTTTCATGGCCAATAGCTTGACTCATAAGGGTCCAAGATAGTGCCTAGTAGAGTGCAATGCCATACAGATTCTTGGGTTAGAATTACCAATGGTGCTTATTCACTGCATGCTATATTCACAGAGGCTGTTCAAAATAGTCTACTGCCTCCAGTATGTTTTTAGCAAGCATCAGCATACGTCTCAGGCTCCTGATGGTAACATTCCAAATTGAAAAATTAAGCAATAAATGACATCGTGGACCCCTACAAGTATTGTTATAGACTTTGGGGACAAAGTACCACATTTAAGATCAGATCAGTGACCAGCACACAAGACACCATGCTAGCAGTGGTCTCTCATAAAAGTATTGCAACTTATTTTGGTTGATTAACTAACTGTACTCTGATGGTACTGCTCGTGGCCATCTCTTGGTACAGTTATACCCATCACAAGCCAAACAGTAGAAAAGAGCAGCTTCGCTTTCCAAACTGACAGCATCTAGACCCCAATTAACTCCATTACAAATTGCCAGATTGCCTTTTTTCAAAATTCAGTACTTTTTATGAGATTAGACCATCCCATACTATTAAACATGAAATGGGTCAGGACAAGTTAACTCACCATCTGTTTTAAGACAAGAATGCAGGAAGGAAAGTACATGGTCAGTGACAGTGACACCATTTTAATACTAGACACTAAAGAGCTTTTGCATCTGCTTGAACAGGGACATTTTTAGCCGCTGCTCAGGGAGCACCAGAAAAAAAAAACACAGTCCCAGAATCTTGAAGACAAGCTGCAACACAAGCTTTGCATTTCAATTTTACTTAGCCAAAAACTTGCGACTGAATCTAAACATCATTTTGCAATTTGTACTGACAGGGTGCAATTTAAATGGCAGATGTAACTGCTGACAAATACTTCCCCTGTAACAGCAGTGTGCACTGTCTGAGCTGGAAAAGTCAATTGGGAGCTTAGGAATTCTCTAGCCCAGATAAATTTATTTTATATAGATACATTTTACTGACTAGATTGCACGTTTGCTGCATCATTTTAACACTGATTTTCAACAGTTTGCTACTTAACACAGAATTTCACAAGCCAGCTTTTTCCCAGTAAAATAACAGGCACTATTCCGAACATGCCAGTCTTCTGACAACCGGGCTTTATCTACTGGATGCCAATTATGTTTGCAGCACAGCTGCATTACAGTTGTGCGGAATTCTTTGCAGTCCACCTTTTGTCCCAGGTAAATTCCAGTACAGTAAACTTAACTTACCTTTCAGAGCAATTACTTTAGAAGCTGGATTCATGATGGCACTTTCTGCAGAGATTGGGCGCCTGATTGGAGTTGTTGGATCACTCATGTCGATGATCACAACCTGTGCTTGCTCTCCGACTTTTTCACGGATGCATATGAATTTGTCAGATTCCATTGTTAGGGTACTGAATCCAATGTTTGCTGGATTTATCCCAAGATTTTGGAGCTAAACAGACAATAACTGGTTAATATTTGAATGTTGCATAGGTTTTCTTACCCCTAGATGAGAGCCCTTCTTAAATATCAAAAACGAAAGTATTTTGGGAAATGGGACACATTTTACCATAACCCAGATAAAGGACACAAAACCTCAGATGTTATGCAACTGTCCAGCTGCCATATTGTTATTACAAGCTGCTCGGTAACTATTTTAAAAACAGCTACCAGCCATATTTATGTACTTTTATATTTACAAAGTCTCTTTATTAGAGAGTGAGATTCAGTTTACAAGATCAGAAGAACTGAGACGATTGCTAAGTAGCAAGTGTGCAAGATGAACAGTAAAGTTACTGGAAGGGATATAATGGTTGTTCTGTGGGTTGCACATTCCATTACACTCTAGATATGTGAAGGCTTGGAGAAAAGCTAGAAAAATTCAAAGAACTTATCTCTTTTTACTCTAGGAAGCCTTTTACAAAGGAACAACTAAACATTTTGGGGGGGATGAAAAATTCCTGTGATAACATTCTCACACACAATGCAGACATCCAATATTTTGAAACATATATGTTGTATAAATGTGACTGGCATTAATATACTATAATATAGTGTCTGATAAATTTTACAGCCAAATGGTCCAAATACATAGAATTAACCCAGATCTTGTCAAAATACTAAAAATAAGCTTACTGAGAAAGTATTGCATATATTTCGTTCACTGCCCTTACATGTATTTTTCCCCAAAAGAGAGTTTACTTATGGCTTTAGAGGTTCTACAAATGTTATTTTTCTAAAAACAAAAGTTTAACAATGCGTCTTATTGGAACCAATTAACACAGCAAAGAACAAGTTTTTGAGTTATCCAGAACTCTTCGCCAGGCTGGATTTTTAACTGGAGGGGGCGGGGAGAGAATTTCTCCAGCCAAGACCTTAAGGTAGGGGTGTCCAACTTTGGAGTCCCAGATGTTCATGGGCTATGATTCCCATCAGTCCGTGCTAGCATGGTCAATGGACACCCCTGCCTTATGGCCTTGCTTGTTATCCTCATGTGTTATATTTGCCTCCCTATTCAGCATTTCAAATTGCACTGGCATTAGGTAATACCTTTGGCCTTCTGCAAAGGAAAAACACACAACAAAAGAGGAAGCATCCCATTAAAAATACAAAAACCAGCAGCTGATCAAATTATTATTCTACTTGACCAGCAGCAACTCCACAAAGTCTCAAGCAGAGGTCTTCCTCTTATCGATTACCTGATCCTTTTAACTCACCTCAACACTAGTGCTATTCTAACAAAATCAGCATGATATCAAGCTGCAAACCATAGTATACATGCTATTTATGTTCTATTTTCTTAAATATTTATACTCCACCTTTCCTCTTGGCTCAAGGCCAAGGTAATTTACTACACAACAGAGGAACTGAAGCACTACCAGATAGGAATATTACTGCCATTTGCCACCTCTCAGTACTTTGCTTTCATCATTTTGGAAGCCCTGATTATCTTTAAATCAAGGCAGGGAACAGAAAAGGGGAGAGCTTCAATAACTTTCAGCAACCATATAGTTTGTCCAGCAGAATACAGGACTAAATCGAAAAGCAACAAAATAATCCATCACTGCCTATGAACAGGATAGCTTCAAGTTTATTAGAAAAGAACCAAACTGAAAATACAGAAATTTGTGACAAACTCAAATGAAAGCAAAAGAAGAAGAGTTTGGATTTATACCCCAATCCCCTTTCTCTCCTCAAGGGGCTTACAATCTCCTTTCCCTTCCCCACCCACAACAAACACCCTGTGAGGTGGGTGGGGCTCAGAGAGCTCCACAGAGCTGTGACTAGCCCAAGGTCACCCAGCTGGCATGTGCTGGAGTACACAGGCTAATCTGAATTCCCCAGATAAGCCTCCACAGCTCAAGTGGCAAAGAAGGGAATCAAACCTAGTTCTCCAGATTAGAGTGCACCTGCTCTTAACCACTACGCCACTGCTGCTCCTTTGCCTTCTAGACAAAGAAGCTGTTGACTGGAAAGCACCCATGCAGTGTTTCAGAAATGATATATCAGCCCGTAAGAAGTCTTTCCAGCTCTGAGCAATGAAGTAGGTTCATCCGAACATTAGATGGATAACTTGAGGACAAGCTAGGCCTTGCAAATCATGTGCAACAGAGGAAGCTGAAGTTGAACATATGAGCAACTATCAAAGATTTTTTGGGGTAAGGACAGAGAATTAAAAAAAAGAACTCTCTTAGGTTGTGATCTGCAGCATTAAGCAAGTCAAGAAGTCACAGCTTTGCCACATTTCTGTGCCGTTTAGTTGTGGCAATGTTCCACTCTTACATCAATAGGCTCTGTTTGCTGCTGTTACACACTGTTCTCAGGAGGCGTAGATGGAAATGCTTCGCAATAGGCACAAAAATAGCATCTGAATTAAATGATATATTCGTATTTCTGACTTTTCAGAGACTAATATTTAACTCTGTGTAATGTATAGGAAAAACAGGGAAGACCTTTAAAAAATCCGAACAAATAAACCAGCATGAACAACGCAAGTGTTTGAAAGTCTCTGTTTGATACACGTTTTGCATCATTTTAAGTCCTATTCACAAGAACTATTAGTTTATCTACAACAGTTAAAGCTACACAAAACTGAGAGTATCAAAGGGAAGAAACTCATATCCCAACAAATACAAGTTTTCTACATGAAGAGCTGGATCTTTGCTCCTTCTTTCAATCACATGAGATAAGATATTTTCTGTTCTTGACAATGCCTGGTGCAGCACCAAATCCAGTCTATTCTTTGAAATATGGAAAAACTGACGCCCTGCAGAGCCACAAAAACTAAAACGTACTCAAATGCCATTAATCTCTAACCAAATGCACTGGACAAGATTTTTTTTAACAGCATTCCTTCCTCCCACTTGAGGAAGCCTCCTCCCAGTTAACTATATACAGAAGTCGGCAGATATTCTTAAATCAGACTTGCAGGAAGGAGGGAGTTTAAAGCAATCCCCAATGAATGTTAGGGGAAAAAAAGAATACTGCAATCATTCTCATGACAGCCCTATTAACACTACCATGTTTCTTCCATCCAGGGCAATCCTAAGTATACCTTTCTGGGAACAAACCCCCTGTGAATATACTCAAGAAGACCTGTGTAGGATTGCTCTTAGTCCATTAATCTTTTTTCAAATATCCTAATCAATATTTTAATGTGTTCTGCAACTTTAACATACTAATCCCATAAGATGGGTGTTACAGAGTGTTGGACTAAGATCTGGGAAACCTGGATTCAGATTCCCACTCAGCCATACAGGGTGCTAGGGGACCTTCAGCCCAGTACTCTCAGCCTACATGATCTCATCAGATCTCAAAGTTAATCACTGAGTAGTATTTGGATGGGAGATCTCCAAGGAAATCTAGGGTTGCTACAGAGGCAGGAAATGGCAAACCACCTCTGAACACCTCTTGTTTTGAAAAAGCTGTGATTTGCTAGCAAAAAAAACACACCCTACCTCACAGGGTTGCTGAAGGACAAAATGGAATTGAACTATGCATATCACACTAAACCTCTTGAGCGGAGGGTGAGATAAATATCAGGATCAGCAAAGGTATTTGTTCCACCCTGGGATTAGGGTTTTTTTTTTGGGGGGGGGGGGGGGGCCGGGGCTTGACTTCAGATAGGTTGTTTTTTGTTATTTTTGTTCTCTACTCTGATGATGGCAAAATTATTTCTATAGAGTTATTTGCTACGATGATTTCTCAGCTCCAATTTTTAATTGCCTAATCAAATTTTCATGCTGCGTATTTACTGCCTGTCATGTAGGCATGCAACTAAGTGTTCATTTAAGGAACACATTCCCAACTATGGCTCTTTACTAGATTGTTTCTATCTGTTACTGAGCTGAGATTTCAGCAAACCTTAAGAAAGATTACTATTTCATAGAGAAAATTTTAACTGGCTATCAAATCCAGGTTACTGGTTCCCACAAACTTATGTGCAAAGGAACTGAAGAAAGCTCAGTTATATAGCAGCAGTGCCTTTTTTATAGCAGTTTCAGCATAATTGAGAGATAGTTCCTACAAAGAAAGCAAGACACAGTTCATTTTAGATAATGACTCATAATTCTTTCAGTCTATTCATGAAGAATGTGTGTCCATATATTTGTTTCTGAGGAATAGGGTAGTTAAGCACATGTTTTATGTCAAGGTCATTTTGCATCAACAGCCATAAGAACATATAAAGATACGCTCTCAAGACAGGTAATTTCACTGGTAAGTTACCTGTCCCGACCATCAGAGCTCATAAAAGCAAATTTAGAAGGCACCAGTAGCACACACCTAAGTTATTATTCATACCAGGCTTCTAGTGACAACTGTTTGATAAAGTATAATTGAATACAATTTTCAATGAAGCAACCAGAACACTAGATTCCAATTTGACTTTCTTGGAAAACAGGAGTGGGAGCCCAATTTTGCAAACCACAAAGCGGAGCAAAGCTTACAGAATGGATCTTTGTCACTGTCCCCTTTTTCTGAGCTCCCTAGAATTCTGAACTGAGGAAGGTGAGAATTTTCACAAACACAGGGGGGTGAAGTGTCAAAAAATCAGCAATAAGTGCTCTTCTACTGCACTGACTGAAGTGCTCTTTCTGCCAGCAAAACATAGTGCTTGATACAATCCCAAATGCAAATATTATAGCATTAGGAGCATCTCATTCATTGCTTGGGTTTTCCTTTTGTACTCACAGCTGGCTAAGAGAACAGGCACTTCACAGATAGTCCAATAAAGTAGAAACCACCTATTTAAATACAACTCCTTAGAACAGGACATCTGTTGGATGCATAACCCTGGTATTTCACTGTCAAGCTCGGGTTGTTGTCATTCTATCCCTTCTCTGCTGTATGATGGCTCTTGCTGACCACTTGACACCATATTGTTGCTTCAAGAAGAATGGCTTAATACCAAAAATAGATGTAGTCTCAACAGTTTAATGTTAGATCCAGCTTTAACAGTAGAATAAGCAGCTCCATAGGAGTCACCATGTCAAATGGAGGCCTCCGGCACAGCAAGGGAGGTGCAGAGCTTAGAGTCTTTGCCAAGTCGACTTCCTGTAGTTTCATTCATTTACAGAATTCCTTCAATTCCTGCTTTAAATTGCCTTTCCTTAAGCCAACATTCTCTGTAAACCCAGTCTGCAGACAACTCTCCCACCCGCTTATCAAAGCTCTTGTGGCAAGTTAGAGTTTACATTCTTTAGAAATGACCACACATTCTTTAGAAATGACCACTACGTTAACACAATGAGTATATATACAGCTGCCTATCAAGTTGGTTTTATCAGTACAAGGTGAAGCCAAAAATAGTCAACTCCCTACTTACTTAACCTAGAGTCCATCTTTCTCCCCAATGGAGACCTAAAGCAGCTTACATCTTCTCCATTTTATCCTCACAACAACCTTATGAGGTAGGTTAGGCTGAGAGTGTGATTGGTCAAAGGTCACCCAGCAAGCTTCCACAGCAGAGTGGAATCTTGTCTCCCAGATCCTAATTCACTCTAATCACTATACCACATTGGCTTTCAACAGCTCCTTTCTGGAAACCACTTGGGAGAATAGACAGAATAACGCTCATTCAATTTAGTCTACAGGTTCAGATGCCTATTTTTTTTCACCTCCTCCTTAGACATATTACATTAGGGGTGCTTCTCCTGTATCCTTCCCAACTCAAAAATTCAAAGTAGAACTCCACTTTAAGTCCTACTATCAGGCTGAGCAGGAATAGGTCCTGTATTTACCTTTCTATGGCTTTAAGGGCTGCTTCCATGCATAGATACTGTAGTCACATTAAATTAGTCCAAGCACCGAACGTTTAAAACATTCATATTTAAAACTGTTGCATTTCAACATTATGCTGTATTCCTTCGTAGCAGTGAAAATCCTGATACTCATTGGCTGAACTGGTGTGATGTTCAGACTGCTCAGTTCATCAGGGAAATAAATCTGCAGTCAGTTGTCAATCTGAGTTGCACTTAAATCTCATGCAGGGACATATCAAGGATGAAGAGGTGCAGAGACAAAGAGAAGATGGGAAAACCCGAAGGCAAGGAGGTTGAAGGGGCATTCAAAGCAGGGCAACCAGGAAGAATTTTTGGAAGTTTGAAAACAGCCATCCAATGTCCTCTTCATTGGGTTCACCAATCAACTGGAAGGCTCATCAGTGCAGGAACTCAGTAGGATTTATCTCTTCAGTTCAAGAATGAGTCTTAGCTTAGCTGATGCACACATGGTGAAATTAATCTGGTGCAGTTGCAGGCAGGAACTCTATCCTACTTATCCCTCCGGAAGATACCAATGACTGTACTCTTTCTACAGTCACCCAGCAATCATAAGCTAAACTTCTTGAAGAACTAGGTTTGTTAACACAAACTGGACATTTTCAGATTTCAGACCTTCCCTATGCCTCACTAGGGGAAGATAAAATGTTTCAACACAGCCATAAAAATGTAAAAAATTCCAACACTAAACAGGAAACAAAACATCAGGCACTTCACATTTGGAAATGGAGGCCTCCGGCACAGCAAGGGAGGTGCAGAGCTTAGAGTCTTTGCCAAGTCGACTTCCTGTAGTTTCATTCATTTACAGAATTCCTTCAATTCCTGCTTTAAATTGCCTTTCCTTAAGCCAACATTCTCTGTAAACCCAGTCTGCAGACAACTCTCCCACCCGCTTATCAAAGCTCTTGTGGCAAGTTAGAGTTTACACTACTCAAAAATGTGCACTTATTTTAGATGGGGCTAAGTCTCAGTAATGGGGCACAGCCCTTAGCATTTGTTAGCATTACCAAAGATTTTGCCAGAGGAGGAGAAGTAAAAAAGGGAGACAAGCCAGAGATCTGCAGGTTTCAGACCAAATTTGGTTGCTCTTTCCCAAATCCTTCTCCGTCTGTATTTCAATTTGTACAATTTGAGAGGTTCCTAAAAACACCAGGAGTTTTAGAGGTTTCTGATGGGTGAAAACCTCCCTAGGGTCAAAGCTGTGAGCAGTTACCACCCAATCTCCACAATTATGTTCTTAATGTGTCTTCTACTGCACTCCATATTTCTTATAGGGTGGCAATGCAGCCAGAAACCTCAATGCTTGCCTCTCCACTCCACACACAAAAAGGAGGAGGAGGAGAGTCAGTCATTCAAGGGGCCAGTGACTCTGCACAAATACCCGCAAAGGCTGCAATCCAAAGTCAGGTACCCTTAGTAAAGCACAAAAAGAAGAGGGGTGGGGGGAGAAATCCAGTACCTACATCAGGTGCAGCAGGAGTTAGATTATTCCCCCAACAGAGAAATAAGGAGTTTTATCTAAAATAGGCAACTGTGCACATTTTTTAAACTAGCATAAAGAGCGGGTGGGGGAGAAACTCTGCGTTCAATGAAAATACATATTTTATTCCTTCATTTCTGAGGGTAGGAAACAGAATAAAAGCGATGGAAGATACAGAAAAATCTCCTCCCCACAAAGAAAAATTAGAGAATCCCCCATACACAGACACAAGAGAGATTCTCACGCATGCTTCCCAAATTTAACCTCCCATCTCCTTTCCCTCTCTCTCCCATAACTGGCTTCACTGTCCTTCTGGGGGCGGGACTGGGGGGCTTATCCCCCTACACAAATGCATGTACCCTTCCTCAAGTGCAGGAAGCCCCCTCCCCATAGTAGGCCGCAGCCACTTTCCCCTGTCTATTCACCATTCAGCACTAAAATGGGATGGGGGGGGGGGGAGAGATAGAAGAAAAGGGGCAGACCCACCCACCAGTTTTTCACCCCAAGCAGCCCCCCCGAAAGCCCCTCCCCCCAGCAGCTGCTCACCTGAAAATGCTCCTGGAATCGAATAGGGAGTATTTGAGCCATGGTGGAGGAAAAGCAGCCCTCCTTGGGTGGGGAGCACAAAAAAAGAAAAGGGGGCCGGGGGAAGGAGTTAAGAGTGGGGGGCAGCGCTGAGGGTCGGGCCGCAGAAAGCGAGCCGCTGCTGCTGCGCCCCCCCTCACTCGCGCGCGCAAGGGGAGGGGGTGGCGGTTGGCAGGCAGAGACGCAACTGCGCAGGCGCTGAGGTCCCCCCTTCTCCCTCTCTCCGGGCCTCCCGCTCCATCGGCGCCGGCTCCCTTTTCTGCCTCATCTCCCGGACCCCATCACTCTACAGTGGAGATCACTCCGCTCCTCAGGGGAAAAAAAAGAGGCAGGGTCTTCTAAGAAATAGTCCCTTCCCAAGTCAATTGTTTCATTCTTAGAAGTCCGTCCTTCAGATGTTTCCCTCGCATATACACACTGGAAGCCTTTCTGGAGGGGATTTGATAGGGCTGCCTAAGACAGCATAATTTTTTCCCAGCTTTCTTCGGAAGAAAACGTTCATGTGTTCTTCCGCGTCAGAGGCTGGTAGCTGAGCGCGACCTCCCCACACGCACGCACAATTCCTCTCATCCTCTGCCCCATTGGTTCAATTGGGACGGGAGCCTTGCCTTGTTGCTCCTTTTGATTCATTAAAGAAGTATTTGCAGCACTTGATATTGCAACACTTCTCTCCAGTATATTTGCCACCCCTCTTTTTTTATGCTCTTCCCCTCAATGACACAATCTACTGTAGGTTTCTTGGGTCACAGACTGTGGTTTCCAACTGGCCTGCAAGGCTGGGAAAGAGATGTCATTTCCTTTTAAAACAGGTTTAACGGGCAGGTGAAGCTTTTCCTGGCATGGGAATAAATGACATCACCTGGAAAAACATTCCCTTAAGCGCCTGTTTGAAGGGTTGGGACTTTTTTTCTTCAGGCAGCTGGCAGTTCTGTTAGAAACCCAACTCGCATTGTTATTTGTTGGCGGCCCTTAAAATATAACGCTCAGTACTGTTTTGTGAATTGTAAGTGAAGCTGTGGAATAATGACAAGCAAGCCTGGTTATGTGAAGAATGGGGAGACCTGGGTTCTAATTTCACACTAGATTGGACATTCATCTCATCTTCCCTCGCAGGGTTGATGTGAGAATCAAGTGAAAGAGGGGGAAATTTCATGTATGCTGCCCCTAAGAGCCTCGGAGGAACAGCAGTATAACATTTGTCAAAAACGAGACAGTCATTAGCACCTTAAAGTTTACAATCTGATGCATGTTTACTTGGAAGTAAATTCCATTATGACCTGTGGAACCTGCATATGAGTAAACATGCATTGTGGTATGACAATTTATGGTGGTTCCCATTCCTCAGACACATCTGACTGAACAGTAGCTCTCCACAGTCTTAGGAAGGAAAGAGGTCTTTCCCAAAACTGGTTATGTGAGATCTTTTTAATTGAGACCATGCAGCAACCTGAGACTTTCTGCCCTCCCTCATAGCATCTCCTTGCACCAATCGTTCATGTTAAATATAAATAGCAGATTCCATTGAAATTAATGTTGCAATCAATCAGTTATTCTTTCTGGTGCCACAAGTCTCTGTTGTTTTTGCTGCAACAAAAGATTAACATGGCCACCCCGTAGGACTTTAGAGCACACAGAGCTCCTTTTATTATGCAGTCATGCTGATCTGGGGAATCAAAATGCACTGCATTAACATTTGCCTCTGTAACTTGTTTGTATTAGGTGATCTCAGGTATACACACCCAAAGCAAATATATGAAGCTGCCTTGTAATATGCCCTGCCAATGGTTTAGCTAACCCAGTAGTGCTACTCTTGACTGGCAGTAACTACCAGAGATATCAGGGATTGAACTACGAACCTCTAGCAGGTAAAGTGCATTCCTTGCACTCTAGGTGCATCTATGCCATCTTTCCTAATCAAACTGACAAGGAGAGAAATAGTAGTTCGTAAAAACCAGTAAGGTTGCAGCTCTATGGATGTGGCAGTAAATTTCATTAAACTCAAAGGGATTCAGTTCTAGGTAAAGGGGATTAAGCTGCACAATTCAATTGTTAATATTTAAGGGGCCATGGAGATCTCTTTGTCTGTGTTCAGACCTTAACTTATTCAAAAAAGAAAACCACATTTCTGGGCTCTCAGATTATAAGGGGTCTCTACATGAAAAAAAAACTTTGCTAAATTTCAGCTTTAACATCATTGGGGTAATTTACGTATGTTTATTTGTTTGAAACACATGTATGCTGCCTTTCTATCCAGTGTTGGGTTCTCAAGGTGGTGAACAGTAAAAACCATTAAAAACCAACTTATGTATAAGAAGAAAAGTTTGAATTTATACCCCACCTTTCTCTCCTGTAAGGAGATTCAAGGTGGCTTACAAGTGCCTTTCCCTTCCTCTCCCCACAACGAACACCTTGTGAGGTAGGTGGGGCTGAGAGAGTTCCGAGAGAACTGTGACTAGCCCAAGGTCACCCAGCAGGAATGTAGGAGTGCAGAAACACATCTGGTTCACCAGATAAGCCTCTACCACTCAAGTGTAGGAGTGATTAATCAAGCCCGGTTCTCCAAATTAGAATCCATCTGCTCTTAATCACTCCAGAAAGGAGAATAAAAAAGAGAATGCCAAACAGAACAAAAACGGGGTTCCCCCACTGGTAGAAAATAATAATAGAGAGGGTGTTATGAGCCAGCGCCTGAGCACCGGGGACTCTGATGCAGAGCCTGAAGACACTGTGCACTGGCTCCTCATGAGGAAATGCAGGCAGCAGAGCCAGTTCCAAGCCCTTCCTTGCAGCTCAGGCAGAGCCTGATGCTGTGCAGCTGGGAGAGCCTTCAGGAATCTCAGAAGAGCCCAGTACTGAGCCAGCTGTTCAAAGGAGGCAAAGGCAGAGGCTACATCTGCAGAGTCAAAGTGCTCACATAGCTGCAAGATATGGCAGAAGATTGTGCTAGATGGATGCATCTGCGACTGAGGAGGGCTGAGCTCCTGCAGGATCCCAGCCTCATTAGACAGGAGTCAGGACTTTCTATAAACTCTGGCTCTGGCTGGTTGTAACAAATGTACTTCTTGGTAAGCTCCATGTGCATGGTCTTCTTCTGACTTCTAGCTCTCTGCCTGCCTGGCCTCCTGCCTGTGCCTTGACTCTGGACCTGCCTGTGCCTTGACTCTGGACTGCCTTTGCTTGCCCTGACTCTGGACTGTTTTGGAATACGCTTTTGTTTAGGCATGGCATGGCACTTTTATGGAGGAAAGTGCTGCCAAGTTACAATTGAGCATATCTACATGGCAAGCTTAAAGCATTTTTGTGGATTCCCTTATCTCAGTTCCTATGATTTACAGTTCCGTGAGGGGACCTAGATTTTGGAAACTGGACAATCCCCTCCTCTAATGAACATTACTCTGGACAATCCCCTCTCTAATGAACATCCAGTCTGATGAAGAGTTCTGTAGAAGTTGAAAGCTTGTACCCAGTTCTATGATATTTTGGTTGGAGCTGATAAAACAGCATTACACAACT
This sequence comes from Sphaerodactylus townsendi, assembly GCF_021028975.2. NCBI lineage: Eukaryota > Metazoa > Chordata > Lepidosauria > Squamata > Sphaerodactylidae > Sphaerodactylus > Sphaerodactylus townsendi. The sequence goes on from NC_059437.1 coordinate 43,636,440, forward strand.
TCGGTTTTTGGCAATTTGAAGCAGCCTTTAGCTCAGCAAAACTATAAACTCCAGAGCTGATGGGGAGATTCCAAGGCAACCAAACTGGTAAAAACCAAATTCCTGGTTTATAGTGTAAATACACAAATTGTTTTGCCTGACATCTCCCACATATCTACATGATGCATATATATCTTTAAATGCCATGCACAAATTATAATGCTTTTCATTGATGATGACACACATAGGCATGCAATACTCTGACGATTGCCCTGACCTGGATATCCCAGGCTAGCCTAATCTCATCAGATAGAACAGTGATGGCGAACCTTTTCGAGACAGAGTGCCCAAATTGCAACCCAAAACCCACTTATTTATTGCAAAGTGCCAACACGGCAATTTAATCTGTATACTGAGGTTTTAGTTTAGAAAAAACAGTTGGCTCCGAAGCGTGCGTTAGTCAGGAGTAAGCTTGGTGGTAGTCGGTGGCTTTGCTTTGAAGCAACCATGCAACTCTTCCAACAGGTGAATAATGACCCTAGGAGGGTTTACTTGGAAGCAAGCCTCGTTGCCAGCAACCAAGGTTACTACTAGGTAAATGATCACACTTTAGTTCTTCACATGAAAATCAGTGGGGTTTAACAGCATTTAACAGGGTTACCTACACTGCTTTCCCAAAACTAGGTCTTAGGTTTAATGCTAATAATCGAGCCCAGTGGCCCAGGCCAGACTAGAGGGGGGGGGGGCACTCTGTTTGCACGTGTCCACAGAGAGGGCTCTGAGTGCCACCTCTGGCACCAGTGCCATAGGTTTGCCACCACTGAGATAGAATCATAGGATCATAGAGTTGGAAGAGACCCTAAGGGCCATTAAGCGGCAGCCCAACCCCTGCCATGCAGGAAGTCAAAGCACTCCTGACAGACGGCCATCCAGCCTCTGTTGAAAAACCTTCTAAGGAGATTCCACCGCACTTTGGGGCCGCGTATTCCACTGTCAAACACCCCTTACTGTCAGGAAGTTCTTCCTAATATTTGGGTGGAGTCTCTTTTTCCTGTACCTTGAACCCATTACTCCTGGTCCTTGTCTCTGGAGCAGCAGAAAACAAGCTCGCTCCATCTTCAACATGACATCCCTTCAAATATTTAAACATGGCTGTCATATTCCCCCCTCAGTCTTATTCTGCAGACTAAACATACCTAGCTCCCTAAGCCACGCCTCATAGGGCATGGAATCTGGACCTTTTACCATTTCGGTCGCCCTCCTCTGGATCTGTTCCAGCTTGTCAATATGTTTCTTGAATTGCGGTGCCCAGAACTGGACACAGTATTCCAAGTGAGTTTTGACCAGTGCAGAATAGTGTGTTACTATTACGTCCCTTGATCTAGGCACTATACTCCTATTGGTGCACCCAGAAATTGCATTTGCTTTCTTGGCTGCCACATTACACTGCTGACTCATGTTCAGTATGGCAGCCCCATCCACAGTGAAGGCAGTGGGTGGCAGGACCAATGAGCAGCTGCCCCACCACTCTCAAAGAAACTTCCTGGCAACTGGGGGAGTCTCACAAAGTCCAACAGATTTCCTGTTGCTGAGAAGCCTCAATGGCCCGCAATGGACTTATGCCAGCCAAAAGGTTGGCTTAAGTCAGAATTACCATCCTAGGAGTGCTGGGACACTGGCATGGCATCCGAGTGTGGGCTGCGGCCACATACCAATGGGATCACACTCCTTTGACAGAACAAGTACTTTGGGAAGTGCGAATCCACTGATACGGCCAGCGCACCCCATTCACCCCTCTCCCCCACTTTGGATGGGGCTCTAATGGTCCCAGTTCTTTTTCATATGTACTATTATCAAGCCAGGAGTCACCTATCTATTATCTGTGCATTTCATTTTTTCGGCCTCAGAACTCAGAAGCTAAACAGAGCCAATCCACACAAGTATTGGAAAAGAGACCTCAAAGGAATACCAGGGTTATGACATGGAGAAAACAACGGCAAACCACCTCAGAATGTCTGAAAATCCTGCCCTAAGTCAGATGTGACTTGGCAGAAAAAAAACCTTCTCCAGATCATTACCCATTGGTAGCCATCCAACATGCAATCTACAATGCTGGTTGTTTGTCATGGACAAATAATGGGGAAAGATAATAAAAGGGAGGGAGAAATGGCAAGAGTATATAGCCAGCTGCTTAAAGCCAAGCAACATGACGTGGAAAAAATCCATCCAACCTATAAGAAGAAGAGTTGGATTTATATCCCCCTTTCTCTCCTGTAAGGAGCCCCAAATGGCTTACAAACTCCCTTCCCTTCCCCCCTCACAACAAACACTCTGTGAGGTAGGTGGGGCTGAGAGAGCTCAGAAGAACTGTGACTAGCCCAAGGTCACCCAACGGGCGAGTGTTGGAGTGCACAGGCTAACCTGAATTCCCCAGATAAGCCTCCACAGCTCAGGTGGCAGAGCAGGGAATCAAACTCGGTTCCTCCAGATTAGAGTACACCTGCTCTTAACCACTACGCCACTGCTGTTTCAAGGGAGAGATGCCCATGTGTCTCTATCCCAGTAGACTTGGGTACAACTTGAAAATCTTCTTTGTACCCATCATGGTCTAACTTAATTGTCCAGTTAATGTCATTTTATCCTGAAGCCTGAAAGAGTCTTTTGAAGATCTCACAATTATGCTGAATATTTTGTGATCTTGAGTTGCTTATTGGAAAAAAAAAACCCTATGTGTGTTTGGCACTCTGTTTATAATTCCGAGGCTGAATTGGAGATCTGAACCCCTAATCTGAAATATCACTTGGGTAGCAATGACTAAACCCTGGTTTGCTGGAACATTTGCATTTGGATGTCACAATTAATCAGAGTTTGATCAAGCCATGATTTATCATGACACCTGAATGCAACGTTTTATAGGTCTGTTACTAAAAAAGTGGCCACAAGAGTTTGCATATTGCCCGGCTCATTTTTTTAAAAAAAGGGGTGATTTAAGTGGATGTTCACTGGATGGGATACAGCAGTACCAGTAATTAAAACTTTCCTCTCAGCTAATTCTAACTAGTGTATATAATATGAAAAAAAATTAGGGGAAGAGAGTCCTTGGTTCATGGTTGGACAGGATCTTGGCTGAAGTTTACCTCAGCGTATAATTCAGTCCATTTATGAGGTTTCTGAAATGACATGGTTCCATACTTGGTTGGCTTTTCACAAACCACAGACTTCTCTAGATTTATGTGGATTTCCGATGCCAACGGATTATTTATGGCTTGCAGATTGGAAAGGCCATGGAAGCATACTGCATCGTCGTTGTTCAGATTTCAAGGCCAGGGGTAGTAAAGTGAGTCTTAACAAAAGAGGCATAGTTAGATGCTTGCATTAATTCCATTCATCACTTAGACAAACAATTAGATTCCTAAAATGCTGTACTGCAAAGAACCCATCCCTGCCGTAACCTGCATTCCAACTGTCCCCTTTTACCATGAATAGTCCCTGTTCTTTGTTACCCACCCCTGCCAAATCATCATTGCTATTTTTGTTTTTGGAGAATGCCTTCCTCAAAGGGTTCAACCCCCCCCCCCCCCCGCATCACCTGTAGAAGCCACTTTTCCGAGTAGAGAAGAGCTTTCCTTTGATCCTTACAGTCTTTGCATATAAATGTATGAACAATGAGGGCCAGATTATTTATTTATTTTACACAGGGACTTGGAGCCTGCAAATGCATCCCTCTCGCACAAGAGTGTCTTTTGAATCAGGGGAAGGCAATCTGGAGAAAAGCCCCACTCTAGTGAAACAGATACACAGAATCCAACCTATGATGTTGGATTTCCATGAGGGAAGTGCAATATAAGGACCTGGGGTTTTTTGCACCTGCTCAGAAAAAGGAGATACTTTTTAGGGTAAAATCACACATCTCTTCAAAGAAACATCACCATAAAATACACAGCCTAGATTTCCTACTCTACAGTTACTAACATATATTTTGAACAACGACAAGCATATTGTTTGACTATTGTTCCTTTGGGATATACCTAAAAACAAAAGGACAAACACTATCTTGGCTTTTAAAACCATTCAAGACAGGCTATTGTAGAGGAAGCAGATACACCATGAAACAGAATAGAGCCATCAGCAATGTGTGGTGGAGGGGGGCTGGAATTGAAGGCACAATTTTCAGAATGAGAATAGGAGAGGGGCAAACAGTATTGCATTTTCTTCTTTGAAACGTGCGGGGGGGGGGGGTTAAAGTTACTCTGTGTGGAGTTCCTCTACTCTAAACAATCTAAAATAATTCTGCCTAGCATTGCAGGGTTAATAACTACTTACCGACAGTCATACCTTGCTCTTTTTTCTTTCTTTTTTTTTAAAGTAAGGCAAGAAGACAATAGTAGCCATTCAAACCTTGATCTTCTGGACCCATTTCAGTCAGGATTTGGGGACTTGAATTGCTTTAGCACCTCTGGTAAATGCCTTATGTCTGGAAAGGGGGAGATTGGGTGGAGTGTATGACCCTGCTAATCCTCTTAGATCTGTCCATAGTTTTCAACATAAGTCATCAGATTCTTTGGAGCCAACTAGTAGCCCCCTATATGCGCGCGCGCGTGTGTGTGCGTGCATGTATACTTTTAGCCTACTTTTCAACCCAAAATACTGTCTTCCAAAGCAGCCTTCAGTAATCAAGACCCAGTTAAAAAACTTTAGTAATGTTTCTGTCAATGTCCTGACAAAGAAGAGGCTACTTCTTTTTCTCTGGGTTCTCATCCTCCCAGAACAGAACCGGAGGATTGCAGAGTAGTTTAAAGTATACGAAGTATATACTTCAAAAGTATATGAAGTGCATTTATTTATTTATTTTATTTATTTATTATGTGATTTATAAGCCGCCTCACCCCCAAAGGGCTCGAGGCGGCTCACAGAATAGTTGCACATTCAACAGCAATCAGTAAAACATATCAATACAAAGGTGCAACTCAATTCATTAAAATATAAGACTTAAAACTATAAAACTTAATACAGCTTCGATTGTATATTAATTAAAATATCAAGATATCAAAATATCAAAATATCAAGCGCCCGATCCACAGGCCAATAAAGGGAGGGGGTAAGTCGACCCAAGATGGAAGCCAGGGCCCGACTAGATGGTAACCGACAGCTTCAGTGGGGGGTGATAAAACCGCGGCCAGCCCCCCCAAAGGCCCGGTGGAATAGCTCAGTCTTACAGGCCCTGCGGAACTCATCAAGGTCCCGCAGGGCCCGGACAGCTGGAGGTAGAGCATTCCACCAGGCAGGGGCCAGGGCCGTAAAGGCCCTGGCCCGGGTCGAGGCCAGCCGCACCATCGCAGGGCCAGGGATCTCCAGTAGCTCTATCGCTGCCGAACGCAGCGGCCTATTTGGGACATAGGGGGTGATGCGGTCCCATAGGTATGAGGGCCCCATGCCGCGTAAGGCCTTAAAGGTCATCACCAACACCTTGAAGACGATCCGGAACTCCACTGGGAACCATTTAGCACAAATGGTTAGCTTCCACCTCATCCAGTTTATAAGCAAAGTTGGTTGTCACAGGCATGTTCACTTCAAGTCCCTACAGAATTCTGCTTGGTGTTTGTCAGTTTGCTTACACGCTTCAGAATCCATCTGTCCTCCCCCCCCCCACCCCCCACCCCCCGCACCCCATGAGGCTTATGTAAAGCATTGGGAAGATATGTGCATGTGGGGGAACTGATTTTGCTCTTTATTTTTTTCTGCTGAGTTGCAAACGCGTACCATGTCACAACACTGCCTTTAATTGCTTCATGTTATCAGTCTTTTTTCGCATCATGCCTTTTCTTCTGCACCAACTGCTTCCTTCCTAACTAGTTCTCCATCTCATCCTAATTCTTACTTCATCATAGGCTAATTTGGTTTTGCAGGCATACAAAAAAAGGGAGGGAGGGAAGGAAGGGGAAATCAGCAACAACTTTGTGGAAACCAAAGATTACATCAGGAACAAATTAGTGTGACCATGGCACATCGAGGGAGCAACACACACACACAAACACACCTCATCCTTTCTCCAGACTGAGAGCCCATCTATCTCTTGGTTCCTTCCAGCCACCGTTAGTAGGTCCAGAGGGAAGGCAGGAAGCACCTAGCTGTCCCTCCATCATGTCTGGATCCAGCAAACATTTATATTAAAACTTAATGACATAAAAGATTTATTTCCTGGGACTATTTTGGAACCCCTTTAGGTTAAAAGCAAGATTAGCATTAAAAATATGCAAAGTACCATATATTTTATACAAACACACATAGAACAACAATTTCTATATCTGGGAGAGCCTGCAGAAAATGTGTTTATCCAATAAAGGTGAAAATGCAAGTTTTGGGTTCAGCTTATGAAAGCATCTTTAAGTTTTACTGCAGGCCTCCCATCAACAGAATCACAGTAAATGGACCCAGAACCTGGGACGTAATATTTTCGTAGAAAACTGGGTAAGAACTTGGACTAAAAGTATCAAATTTACATTAGCCACAAATTTAAAGGAGAATTTTTATTACAATTTTTATAGAACTTATATCACACCAAATAAATTAGCAAAGATTTGTAAAGGAACCTCTTCTAAATGTTAGAAATGTTTTCAGGCAATTGGTTCATTTTACCAGGTATGGTGGTCATGTAGAAAGATTCATAAATGTTGGACAGATTATAGAATAAATGAAGAAGATTCATAAACTTAACTTCACTTTAAAACCAGAATTATTTGTGTCGAATATGATAAAAATGGGAACCATGAAGCACTGATATCATTTTTGCTTGCAAATCTTGTAATTTAGAAGAATAGTTGGATTTATACCCCACCTTTATCTCTTGTGAGGAGACTCAAGGTGGCTTACAAGCCCTTTCTCTCCCCACAACAGACACCTTGTCAGGTAAGTGGGGCTGACAGAGTTCTGGTGAGCAGCCCAAGATCCCCCAGCAAGAATGCAGGAGTGCGGAAACACATCTGGTTCAGCAGATAAGCCCCCGACACTCCGGGAGGAGTGGGGAATCAAACCTGGTTCTCCAGATTAGAATCCATATACGCTTAACCACACCACATTGGCTCTTTACTGGATGTATGGGGCTGTGATTTCATCAGTTTATCTGGAAGCTACCTCAGAAGCCTATGGCTGAGTGCGTGTGTGTGTAAAGTGCTGTCGAGTTGCTGCTGACTTAAGGTGGCCCAGTAGGGTTTCCCTGAGAGGAAGGAGTATAAACAAACAAAGTGTTCACAGTGGTGCTAGAACTGTACATGTTGTGACTGCTAGAGAAAACAGGGCTGTCCTCAAATGCCTGCAATTCGCTTACCACCAAGGAGCACAGTTGAACAATTAACTAGCCCATTTAAATCACATAAAAAGTGGGGCACTTCCGTTTCTGTTCCCAAAGAATGCCCAATGTGCTTCATCCCTACTGCTACCCACCTCCATAACCTGCCTATAACTCTTTCCAGCAGGCAGTGGGGAGAGGGAAGGCAGAAATTTGTAATCTGTTTATAGGAGATTCTTTCTCAGACTAGCCAGCCAACTGCCTCAGCTTCCGCAAGAAACATTCCCAGTTCCACACGCACACATTGTTTATTGCAACAACAATATTGTTATTGAGAGGAGACGGGCCATCTCCATAACTATTTCTTGAGCAATTCTCAGCATTAGCAAGACAGCAAGACAAAGGCGGACACTCTTAATGAACAAAGCATCTTTATTAAGCTTCTAACTGTCCAAAGGATGTTCAATGCTGCTTCAAACTCCAAATGTGCATTTCAGACAGCTTGTAATTAAAAAGAAATGGGTTAGCTTAGAAGTTGACCCAAAGACAGAAGTTAGCTAACAATAAAAGTTTCAGTCACTTCAACATCCCTATCACAAGAATGTATACTTCAGAATGATGGAGAAAAAGCCTTCATCATCAACCAAGAATTTAAGTGTCAGCTGCTTTCCAAGGCTGAAAGGCCTATGCTGAGTTATGAAATTCAGCCTCTCCTTTACAGAAGCACACTTTTGCAATCCAAAAAAAAAGAGAAAAAAAATGAATGCACTAATACGTTCACCAAGAATTCACAGGAAACTTCAGACTGAACAGAAGTCAGCGGAGGAGTAAATTAACTAGGCAGTGGTTCAACCCATGAAATGTACTTTTCCAAGGAAAAAACGAGCGCGGAGTTATCAACATGTCAGCGCAGTTGATTCCCACTGCAAATCTGCAGAAGTCCCCAAAAGGATCAGCCGCAATGCCTGAATGATTTTTATTCCAGTTTAACCTTGTTATACAGCTCCAGGGCTTTTATAAGGGTATTCTGAGGAACTGCAGCTCTTCAGTGCATGAGAACAACCTTAACAATGTAGCCTATCAGCTCCAGATGACAAACTGTTTTGATTGCCAGCAGCTCACACGCGAAGGCATTACCTGATAAGCAATGCCACTGCGCAATCTCTTCTCCACACCAATTATGGAGTAAGAAGGCATGTGTGTTTGGAATTCCTGAGCAAGGTTTATTGAAATGCAGACTGTGCAACAACAGAGATGGAAAGACTGTATTCTATATAAGCAACAAATACAATACATGTGCGGATATAAACTTTGCTGGTCAATATTGTTTTTTATTCCATGCAATGTATGAGCAACTCCATTTACAGCACTAGATAGGGCAATTTCTCACCAAACTAAAGTGGACTGTTAACACTTCAGACTACAAGCAGGGGCCATCATGAATGAATCTTAGGCTCATTCCGCACACGCAGAATAATGCACTTTCAAGCTGCTTTCAGGGCTCTTTGAAGCTGTGCGGAATGGCAAAAACAGTTGTGAAAGCAGCTTGAAAGTGCATTATTTTGCGTGTGCGGAATGAGCCTTAATTAAAAAGTTCCTCCAAGTAGCAAACTAGTACAATCGTATCCTTGACATGGTAGTTTTCTATTCAGAGATTTTCTTTCCTCTATTACGGAGGAACATTCAGTCATATAATCCTCAAATGACGTGATACAGTCCAAACACAAGTTTACCGCATCAATGAGAATTACAATAAAGGCTATGTACTCCACACAGATATATTAGAACTCTTTCCCCCCACTCAGGCTATAGGCTTCTACACTTCTCACTGTTCTCTGAATCTGGAGCTATGATGTATTTTATTCAGAAAAAAAACCAGACATGGCTCATGAGCATCTTTTAACCAATCTTTGCTCTAACCTAAGAAATGAATCAGAAGCTGAATATAAAATGCTTTCCAAATACACCTATCAACTTGCTACTTGAAAGAAAAATTGTTCAAAACATTAAGTTGTTCAAAAACTAAGCCTCCAGTAGTATCTGAAATGACCCTTAAGAAGGGAAATAGACAACATCCTGGTTTTCACAAGAGTTTTTTACAAAGTTTGCTGTACAGTTGAGTCAGTATTGCAAAACAGCTTTGTTTCTTCTTCTAGCCACATTACATTGCCTTCTACAGCAGCAGATGAAGAAACTGTAGTCACTAAAAGTAATATATATATATATAGGCAGGGGCTTCATTTGCCTAAGCAGAGTTTTGCTCTCTCCCTGTAAGACAACCCTAAAGTGGGCAGCAACCCCAGAGAAAGCCGAGAGAACATGAAAGACCAATTAGCAGGGGGGATTTTCTTTCCGATGTCAAAATATGGAAAACGGGACAAAGCTAAGGGACTTGCAGTATGTGTTAAGCACAGAACATTCCAAAAGGGAAGAAAGGCTTTCTATAGTATAGCTGCCACTATGATGCAAAGAGCATCCAAACTGCAGATTTCTCAGCCCGCCTGTTGGCAAAAGAAACCAAATGTAATTGGCATGTGGGGGTGCGGGAGGGGGAGAAGGCAGGTTTCCTTTGCTATTACTTCCCCTCAACATTATTTTAAAAATCAGAAGCTACAGCAATTGCCAGTCTAACCATCTACATTCCTATGGCAAGAAAGAAAAATCAAATAAACTAATGTATGTTGAAAGATTCCCTCCTCCCCTTGTCCTTCCCAAGTATAACTAATTGATAAACAACACATATGTCCTAAGATCGCTAAGAGAACTTACAGAGACTAGTCACTGAAATTTAACCTTGACCATGACAAGAGAGGTAGACAAAGGAAGTAACTATGGTAACTGGAAGGAGGAACTGATGTCTTGATACTGTAGCCCTGAGACTTCTGCCAAGTTTCCAAGGAACTAATAGAGGGTTAAGACAGAGGTCAATGTAAAAGTTCTTAGCAGTATACTCTTTTAATTGAGCCTTCGAGATGCCCAGCGGATAACTGGTGACTTTTGTGACAGCAACAATTATATTAATTATTGCAATTACCAGAGTTTACTATACTATGGTCCACCACAGGAACTCGAGAGATGGTATATGCTGCTGTGCATGTGTTCCCATTAAACATGGATGGTTTAAATGCTGTGCTTTCCCATTATGTAACACTGAGGCCATTATGTAGAACAAGTGGAAGGGAGGGAGAAAGACATGGTTTATTGCAACATGTGCTTACAAAGCAGTTGCTGGGAAATACTTCCTGGAACTAATGGGATAGGGAGTCATCCAGGAAGTGACTACAGTTAACCAGCAAGGATCCATGCCCAGGACAACCTTAAATTCCATGTTAACTAGTGCTTTTGAAACATACTCTTATCACAAAACTATAGAGCCTTGTTGGATGAACAAAGGGCACATATTGACTGGACAGGTGGACCTAATTTGATGGAACTGTCATTCCCCCAGGAGTGGATGGGGGAGATCTACTTTAAAATATTACAAGATTAAAAATACACTAATGCCTTTTGATCTAAATCTCATTTTCCAATTTCAGCTTGATCACAGAGGCAACCATCAAATACATGGAGAGATAACGTGCCGATAAAATCCACTAATTGTTGTGGCTCTGCTTCTGTGGGCACAGTTCGCACTATGCAAGGAAAGTTATTTCAACATCTCTCGGGTGTGCCCAAATGTTGAAATACAGATGAATAATAAATCTACATTTCATAAGAACAATGAAACATCAGCAACGCTTGTTTGAAAGAGGCCATAAATGCACTCCTATGCTACTGAAAGCTGGCAAAATGAAATTAATGATCAGAGAGGGGAAGGCAAGCGGCACATCAGATGCATGTGTTAGTTTACTGGTTTTCCACTCCATGGGTACATCAAAGAAGGCGGTTTAAATCTCTTATATTGCACTTTCGGTGATATAATTTTAATCACAAGGCATACCCAGTCATATTACCAGCATTAAAAACGGACATTTTCTCAAACAGTAGGACAATGTCTGTCGATATAAAGATCCAGCGAGCCTCATACAGGAATCAGAGACCAACACTCTTTAAAGCTGTCTGACTTTTTTGTCCGTGGTTTTAATATTGACGTCTAGATGATCAACTTTCGTGGTGAGGCGGTCTAGGATCTCGTCCTGGTCCTCGATTTCGGACTGCAAGCCAAGCGCTAGGTTCTTCAGACGGCCCAGCCCAGAGGACATTTCATCTACAAGAAGGTAGTAAAGAAGAGTCACCCTTACACAGTACCTAAATGCAGCTATAGTTGACAACTCCTATTCTCCTAGATACCCACTGCCCTAGCTGAGCCCAGGGGGAGAAGAGACAACAGCCAAGCACCCCTTCATCATGCTTAGATAGAGACCCTACTAAAACTGTTTTAGTTGTCACGTGTGTTATTTTTTAGCTATTGTAAGCCACAATGGGGACAGGGACTAAGAAAGTGTGGCTATAATACAGAGGGAGCACCAGGGATTTTTTGCAAGTGAATTCACAATAGAATGGGCCTTGCAAGAGTCTCCATTAAGGAGCTGATGGTGAAGGGAATGTTTACTAATTTTATTCTCTGAATGCCACTGCAGTTAAAAGAACCAATTAGGTGGCAGGTAATAGCCTGCAAACACTTACACTACAATAAATTTGTCTCTGAAGTGCTACAGATTCTGTTGTTTTGCAATAATGAACTGACACGCTATCCCTCTGAAATTCGTTCAGATATCGACACATCCTTTTTTACAGTCATCAGGCAGGGAAGAATTATTGGCTATTGCAGAAGCTGCCTTGAGCGGCTGTTTTTTTGGAATAAACATAAACAGCCGAGAACACTGCTTCTTCCAAGCCAACCCCAGCTGTTTGATCATTCTCTTTTAGGGAAGGAGCAGCACACATTAACCTTCCTCACACAGCTTTTATGATCAAGCAAGTGACTGGCAGGACAGCCAGGAAGAGCTGCTGCTGTGCCCTGACAGCCTCTCCTAGGGTGATTCCGCACAGCACGTTACCAGAAGAGCTCGACACAGTTGTCCGCACAGCCACAGATCTCGACCCAAGTCCAACTCTCCTTTGACTCACCTAAGCAGGATCTTCTCAAACCTGCTGGGAGGGAGTACTTTTTCGTGAAGTCATGTCGAGATCATGCTTCTGCGGACAGTCTGCTGAGCTCGACTCAACTCACCCCTCCAGCCAATCGCGTCACTCCTTTCTCTGCCCAATCAGGGCTTAGTTACCCTTTAACCAATCACGGCGCATTTTCGGCAAGCCAATTATAATCGGCCATGAAGATCATGCGTACAGCTGGAAAATCGCTGCACCGAAAAGCGAAATCTGAAAAGGGACCATTTGCTCATGTCGTGCACGGAGTGTCAGCCCAGCGATCGATTCCACGTCGCCCTACTGTACCTGCCTATTGTCTGTCAACCAATCACTAATGCTTGCTGCCTAGATCCCTCCCTCCCTACTTGCAGGAGGGATGTTCGAAGGGTGGTGGTCGGCAATTCGCCATTTCCCTGCTTCGAAATCCCTTGCTGAATTACAATCGATACCTATTGTGAGACTACCGCTTCCTCCTCTGATAGTGGTTCAGGTAGCAGAGGGGTCGGGAGAGGCATTTCCTGGAGGGACCGGGAGACAAGGGACTTGATTGAAATCTGGGGTGAGCTTGAGCTCCCCATTAGAATCAAGACATGCCAGCGTAACATCCATCTTTTTTAAAGGGTTGCGGCGGAGATGTGCATTAGGGGCCACAAAAGGTCTCCGCTGGAGTGCAGAAATAAATTTAAGGCACTCAAGAGAGATTATAAGCGGGTTGTTCAGCACAATTCCATTTCTGGAAACAGCCACAAAACCTGCCCCGACTTCGCGAGGGTGTCACAAAGTTCCTCCGGCGTTGCGACATGCTCGTAAAAAAAGGAATTTCACGTCTCCTGCCATGGGAAAGGGAACCAATCGGGGCAGAGGAGCGGATGACGCAAAGAGTCGCGCCTGCCCACTGAGCTCTGGTAAGTTGAGCCGAGCTCGGCAATGTGCAGATTAACAGCGAATCGGGCTCATGTGCCAACTTTTCGTGGCAGCCAATAGAATGCGAAGTAGGAAGAGGCGTGCCCACCCTATCCCACCCTCTGAGCTCGCCTAAGGGAGATCCAGCTCGGCCGATGGGTGGAACAACAGCAAGTCAGATTCATGAAGAAAATTTCGGCCGGATGCAAGTCGAGCTCTGCAGAATGTAGTGTGGGGAATCACCCCTAGTCTAACCTGCTGTAGTTACTCCCCTTGTCAATACCAGCGTTGCTAGAGACCCAGCCTAAAGTAGAAGTGACATGTGGAGGGCCAAACACGGCCTCACATTGGCCAGTACATTTAGCTGTCCCCTACACTGCACTTCAATCTCCTCCAAAGTGGGGTTCAGGAAGATTAAAACACAGGGGTATATTTTTAAATAAATGCAGTGCATGTGGGCAAGATGCGCTAAGCTCTCTCTTCTATTTCTCCTCTCTACACTCTTTCTTTCAGCCTTTTTATTCAGCCTGGCAGACTTCAGATACTTGAGCCGATCTGGGATGAAAATATTGACCAACAAACCAAGGACCAAGTCAAGGTACAGAAGGGCGAAGGTCAGAAGGGCGCAGGTCAGAAGTTTTTCATGTGCACGTCTTACATGAGGATTGCTCTGTTGAGCTCTGAACTAAGAGAAACTGCCTATGTCTCCTCCCCATGTGCTTTCAATTTAAAGAACTCAGAACAGACCTAGCCACTGATCTTCCAGATCCTTCTACACTTTTTTCTTTTGAATCAGACACAAAGACATCCAACCAAAACAGATAAGATGTAATATCTAGGAGATCAGTAACGAGATCCATTCTGAGAATCTTCAACCTGAGTGCTTGCTATTACCATTTGTGGTGATGGTGGCGGGGAGATAAAGCATTTGTCTTTATTCCCCACCCTCTTCAGTTTGCAGTAGTTTTATAGAGAATATAAGCAAAATATTTCCTTTTGCCATGTGAGTGAGAGCGAGAGAGAATGTAGCTTTCAACAGTATCTTTTTTTCTATCAGCCATACCATCTGCTTTTCAAAGAGAGTAAGAAAAACATGTAACCTGTTTCTGCCTAGCAGGCATAACACAAGAAAACAGACTGGCAAGCAAATATGACCCTTTGCTGCTTAAACACAATCAAGAAAGGCCTTGCCAGACTCCAAAGACTGGCAGAACTAGGGTGTTGTGGGTTTTCCGGGTTGTATGGCCGTGTTCCAGTAGCACTCTCTCCTGACATTTTGCCTGCATCTGTGGCTGGCACCTTCAGAGGATTCTCTGAAACGTCAGGAGAGAATGCTACTGGAACACGGCCATACAACCCGGAAAACCCACAACACACTAGTGATTCTGGCCATGAAAGCCTTTGACAATACACTGGCAAACTGCTGTGCACAAACATTTCTACTGGGATGATCCTTTTCAGCCAATGGAAAGGCTTACAGAACCAGTGAGAGTTGCCTACGAGTTAACTGAAGGCGTCTTACCTAAATTGCTGTCAACTTTCTGATGGTATGATCGCAGATATTGATTTTTGGGATAATTATCTGCTGGGACTGAAGAATTTGAACTGGCTTCTATGGAACTGCCGTCTGCGGAGAAAGAGAAACACATCTTTAAAACAAAATAGACACATATTAAAAATGATGATTTCATTAGTGTGAGTTTTGAAGAACTGTCTGGTTCTGGGGCAATAATTCGGGCTTCTTATTGTATTACTGGAACCCTTTGCAAGTCTATAAGAACACTGCAGCTCTTTCTTTCAGACCCAACAATCATTAATCATGCCTTGTAATCCCCACAGAGTCTCATGCAATAGGTCAATTTTATCCCCTATGGCTTCAGTATATTGAGTTGTTTATCAGCGCCAGGGTATTTCAATATGCAGCATGTGGGCTATGTTTGGTTCTTGATCCAAAAAGCTCAAACTGTTCTCAAATGGAATATTTGAAGAGTAGTTTCTGCATCACAGACCACTCTTAAATTGTGTCATTGGCATGTTCAATAATTGAGTTCAGAAAAATACTGAGTTTGTCTAAAAAAAATCCTATTTCAACTCAAACGTGTGTTCTTGGCTGCTTATGATACGCGACTGCACAGTAATCGAGATTTATTGCTTCAGTTACTGATTGATGCTTTTTGGTAAATGTAGAACCAATATACAGATACTGGCCTCATCTCCACATGTGCGACGGCTATACACTGTTAGATACAGGACCAGCATAAATAATCCCCACCCCACCCATGAGATCTGAATCCTGTACTGACTCATAAGACTAACACAGTCCTCAAGCAACTTCTGTCTTCTACAGATCGAAAACATATATATTTAAAAATGATACTCAAAAGAAACTACTTGCAAGTGAATGCAATAAACTAGATTTAACAAACCTGAATTATCCAGCTTCCTTAAGTTTGGATGACTCTCCTGGTACTTTGACTCTTGTTCCTTACTGACTGCCATGGCTTCTTTTAATCTGAGGATAGAGAAAACCATTGCATACAGGTCTGTCTGCAAATCAAAAGGGGCCTCCATCAAGAACAATGGCTTTTGCATTTGAATGTCTATTTTCCTTCGGGTTTCATTATCAACCTGTTACTATCGAGTCAGGGGTAAAAATGAAAATCATGGCAGCCAGAACCACAATTTCCTTGAGGTTCCTTCAACAAGGCCGGGTCACAAAATTGCAGTCCCAAAGACCACTGCAATGGAGAACTGCTACTCTGCTAAAGAAAATTATATCGTGGGTACATACTGTGGAATGTCAGATGCTGAAATCTGTGGGGGAAACAGAACTTCTTTGAGCTTACACACAGAATGCAATCACATAGTCAGGACAGGTTTCCCTCTCAATGGCCTGGCACAGTGAACAGTGAAACTCCCATTAGGGATGGGGATCAGTCTGCAGAACCAGGTGTGTTCTCCCTCAAATGAGAACGGATTTACACAGGCAGCGGCTGGCAGCAACTTTTCCCAAAAAGTGATAGGAGAGGGAAAGGATTAATATTTCCCGTTTCTTTCCTTGTACCTTCCTTGATAGGACAAGTAAATTTGGTAAAAAAGAAAAGAAGAAAAACATAACATAGGCCTGTTCTGCATATGTCTGTGAAGCGACGGTCCATAGGTATAAACCAGGGGTCTGCAACCTGCGGCTCTCCAGATGTTCATGGATTACAATTTCCATCAGCCACTGCCACCATGGCCAATTGACCATGGTGGCAGGGGCTGATGGGAATTGTAGTCCATGAACATTTGGAGAGCCGCAGGTTGCAGACCCTATGCCGGTGGAGACCCAGGACCATTTGCACGCTTCCGTGCGGATGGTCCTGGAGCTGCTGCAGCCCGCAGAGGCACCTTTGCACAGAGGCGCCTCCATTTTGTTTGTAAATTTCCCTATCCTTTCCCTGCGGACCTCTGCAGGGATGAGGGGACAAGCCCCCGTACCCTTGGCAATGCCATGAAGGTGGGAGGGCAGGAGGCATGTCCCCTTGTCCCTCCAGAGCTCCACACGTGAAGGGAAGGTAAGTTTACAAACAAAACAGAGGCACCTAAAAGCAGCGCCTCCAACCCGGTGCCGTTCACTTGGTACTGGGTGCAAAACGCTATTTCTAAAAAGACTCACTAGTTTAGCGAGTCACAGAAACAGCGTTTTCCCACTGGTTGGGGGGAGAAAGCACGGTGCTGCCTCGTTTCAGAGGCAGCGGTCATGAGAAGTTCTCCTCCCAACCGGTGTTTTTACCAGCCCTGCACCAGTGTTTTTGGCCTATGTAGAGTAGGCATTAGATGAGCATTCAGTTTCATTTTAGAAGCTGGGTTGTTGATAGTTTCACATACTGCTGACACTATGCAGAACAAGGGGGAATTAACGTTCTCAATCTTGGAATCCAAAGAAACCACTTAAATGTCTATCCACGTAGGTTGGATACTTCTAAGTTACAAAAATACCAGGGTCTTTTAAATTATTATCTGCCTTGGTTCAATTTAGAGAAAGGTTGGCTACGCTGTTCTAGAAGTAGTAAATTAGCGAGATAAAAGCTTAATTTAGAAAACCCATTACAATATATTTTGGACTCCCTGAAAATAGGCAATGGGTGTTAATGGATCAAGTGCCTTGGTAATCACTTGGTGTTCAAAAACGTTTTAAATCTTTCCCCAATCTAAGGCAGAGCTAGGGGCTGAATATAACAGAAAGATCTGAGTCTGGGACTCACACAACCACTTCCACTTAAATTTTCAATCTTCAAGATGGATTTACATTATACTAGGTCAATTCATGCAAATCATATCTGATCGAGAATTAACCCTGGGCTTGAATGTTTTCTCCTCTTATCTCTTTCTCCTTTGGTACCCACAGTTAGTTACTTCCCAGTTCAGTTAATCTGTCTTCCTAGATTGGAAGCGAGATTCAAACAATCCTGGTTCTCAAGTCTGTGTTTGGACAGCAAGCATGAACAAAGAGTCTGCTGGTTTGGATGGAATGGCAACCCACAACTAACTGGCTCAAAGTGAACAAAGGAGAGTAGATGAGCACAAGTCGTGCTTCTGATTATAACGGCTGGAAAAAATTATGAGTCTCAATCCATTTAATACCTTTAGCATCTACTCTAGAAGCCCACTTAGGTAACTTACCTGTTGCTTGCTTGATAATCAGAGGCTCCGTTCTGCTCAGGCTTGGTCTCCGGTGGCTTGGCTTTAAAGTAATTTACGAAGCCACCAAACATACTCTTAATACTGTTGATGTGTCTCTGGCTTGTTTTTAAATCCTGCTCCATCTTGTCCACCATTCGCTCGCTACGTTTCAAAGCCTCACCCTGCCGTGTAAGTTCCTACAGGAAAGGGAGGTGGACATTGAGTTTTCCAAACAGTAAAATCTTCAAGGCCTGCACTTCTTATATTGAATTGGAAGGGACAGGGATTTACAGAGTTCTTCAGCGAGTTGCAATGTAGCGCTTGAGATGGGAGGTAGGGAGATTTAGTGGTGATCCTTTGCATTTCCACAACATTCATTTGAATGGTTAAATATTGATATAGCAGGAGATCAGAAGCTAAGATACGGCCAACATGAAATTTCACCAAACGTATACACATTTCATGCATCTTAAATGTAGCATTTCAAAGCTCACAGCGTGGAACATTTGACCAGTTCAGTAGTCCTGCACTAAAACTATATATTAAAAAAAATTGTAGCACTGCTGGGTATATTCCTCTACTTTGAACCCATGGCTCTTTCAGTAAGGTCTCAACGAGTTTAATAGGGAAGAAGGAGGTTCCTACTGGCTGTACCTTGAGCCTTCAGGAAGCACCGCAGCTGAGTTTAAATTAAGTTCCTCCACAGTAATGACAGGAAAAAAACCTGGCCAAGTCTACTTTAATTTTCCTGGCAATGTCAGTGCTTTGGGCTTTAATAAAATCCTTTCACTATGATTTATACCAGTTTTAATTTATGACATTATACTTATTTTAATTTCAAAGGTTTAAGAAACAATCTAAACTCAGGATAATATTCTGCTTTTCCTCTCTGCTTGAGAAATGTTTCTCAACACCAGAATACAAGGAACTTTCCAAGGTTATATGGAAGGGCAGGTTTCTGATACCATGGGGCTTATCTGTTTCAGATTACAATGTGGAAAAACAAAAGGAAGGAAGAACAGGGGCACGAGCCATTCTAGAGACTTATAGCTTGGTGAGAAGTGGGAATTGGGTTTAAGCCAGGGTTATCCATGACAGGGTAATCCCTCTCTGATGTGATCCTACCAACTTTTCTGGTCATCTTTGGAGGTCCTGCTTTGAGTGCCTCCCACCATCTAAGGCTGAATGGATAGCAAACCAAAAAAGGGTCATGACACCAAAACTTTGGAACGCCCTCCTGCCAGTAGGTGAAGACTTTGTTTTAGTTGGTGTTCCCTCACTAAAGAAATGTCACCATTTCTGAACGAGACCATCTTGGAAGACATTATATGTAGTTCTACTTGCCACAAAGCTTGCATCTTAAGAAGAAGAAATAACTGTAGAGAGGTGTCTTAGCAGACTGAACACTGATTAAGCAGACTGAAGAAGGTCCCATTTCTTGCTTACCTCTGCCATGTCTACTCCAACATGTTCCGATTCATAAATAAGGGAGAGTGACCTATGAGTGCTATCCACAGTGGCCTGGGATCGCCTCAGAACTTCTTGCTGCAGATACCTCTGTTTATCAGCAGGTTCCCTGCACTCTCTTTCAGCAGGGTCATCGTCATTTCTGGCATTCCACTTCACTGGCTTCAAACTGTCGTCTTCGTCATCATCAAAAGGATTGTAGCTTTTTGGATAAGCGGCCATTATTGCAGCTACAAATCTTTTGTTTTAATACTGCGAATGTAAGCAAAACAATGGCAGAACAAAGTTAAATCGATGTCCTTCACACCCTGACCGAGTTCTTCATTTCAGAAACAGCTATAACCCATGCGATGGACAGTCAAACGCAATAAAAGTAATAATGTTTGACTAACACTTAGATAGGTACAATGGACAGAGATACACGAAGAAGGGCAGCCAGTTAAGATTCTCCCCCTCAACCAAAAACCAACAGAACTTATTTAACAGATTCTCTCCTTTCCTTCTTTGTATTTGTCAAATACTGCCCTTTGGATCAGTGGCCCGGAGGCATGAGAGGCAAAAGGGAAACTATAAGTTATGTTTTGGGAACAAACACACTAAATCCAGTGAGCCAAAGTCACAACTGTGCCTTTTCCAGCTCATCTGTTTGCTATCTCAAGATGTCTGTTTAGCAGCAGGCTTTCTGCAGTGAACTTGCACTTGAACTCTAGTACTTCACAATATGCATTGAACGGACAGATCAGTAACAGTGAAGCCCAGCCTGTCAATTCAATAGCAAGTTAGGCTGGATACCTTTCAGGCTTTACAATAATACATCTATAACTGCATCTGTTTCTGCTGCTACTGATGCCACCAAAATGTTTTGATTTAAAATCTTTATCCTTTTTTGCTTTTTAAAATTTGACCGAGCAGAAGAAACAGTATACTTGATTTCAGCTGTCTTGCTTAAATGTAATGCTTTCAAAAAAGTTTCAGCTGGTGTGGTTTTTCAAAATCCCCACTTGATCCCACAATTTCCCCCCTCACTTCTCTTCAGGACAGTCCCTGCTACTTCAAACCCTCTGTAAAACTTCCCCTCTCTTAAATTATCATGGACTTTTAACAAATCTTTTACACATTCAACCACCATTCATAACCAAACAGGAAAGCTTGAACAACAACAACAAAAAACCTAGGAGAAAACAGTTTGCTGAAAGATGTAGACAAAGATCAAAGGTTTTTAAAAGTTGGATATATTTCCACAGCCTTTCCCTGAATTTCTTTTACACTTTAATTTCAATAGCCAAGAAACAAGCTACCCTTAAGATATTTTTACATCGTCACGCATAAAGAAAACAACTCACGAGGAGTAGCCAAGTTACTCTTGCATTAGATCAAGGGTCTGCAATCTGTGGCTCTCCATATGTTTTGGGCCAATTGGCCATGCTGGCAGGGGCTGATGGGAATTGTAGTCCATGAACATCTGGAGAGCCACAGGTTGCAGACCCCTGCATTAGATGAAGAGAGCTTGACTCGCAATAGTTTATGCAAGAATACACTTGGGTTAGTCTTCAAGGTGTCACCAGGCTTCTGTATAATTTAACAGCAGAAAGTGATGTACATCTTGCTATTATGGGAATCAGTTGCCTGTTTTTGTATTTTGCCAGCATCTGTCATATTTTTCCCTTGGCCTTCCTCTCTATGCCTCTAACCATTGTACAATTGCGTGCAGTTTTTAAAGATAATTCCTTAGCTACATGAAGTCATCATGGAGTGAAATCCAGGGTTCGTGGTTAACCCTGGTCTCAGGACAACTGGATGCACTGAACTGTGCCAACTACCTCTCCGCAGCAGTACTCTGAAAGCATTTTGCTTAGCTCCCCCGATTTAACTCACAAGGATACTTACTGGCTTTGTAAACTGATCCTGACACACACAGAGCTCCAACTCTCAAGGGTAATGAGAAAAAACCACTCAGACCAAGAAGGCACTCTGTGTAACCAAACCTCAATCCAAGGTAAACAAAAAGGTACTTGTGCAAGCATGCTTCCACTTCTTTGGAAGCGTTTGGAGACGTTGTCCTACAGTTACAATGTGGTAAGGATTTGTGTTCATAAAATGACCACAATCATAGTTGCTTGTAAGCAAGCCACAAAAAAACCAATGATACTGACCTGGGTAACCCAGACTAGCCTGAACTCATCAAAGCTCAGAAGTTAAGCAGGGTCAACCCTGGAAAATATTTGAATGGGAGAACACCAAGGAATCCCAGGGCTACTATGCAGAGGAAGGCATGGCAAACCACCTTTGTTGGTCTCTCACCTTGAGATCCCCTCTGGGTTGCCATAGTAAGTCAGATGTAGCTTGATGGCAAAAAATATATAAAACCCCAGTAATGAGCAATGGGTTACTCATTTTAAGGGGCTTATTTGCCAGTCAATACAAATAGGAATGAAGCATAAACATTCAATAACAGTAGTAGTATCATGTTTTCATTAACCTTCTCTTCACCAAACTAAACATCCCCGACTCCCAAAGTCTCTCCTCGTAGGCCATGGATTCCAGACCTTTTACCATTCTGGTATCTCTGGAGCTAACATGTTTAACAGCAATAAGTAGATAAAATAGATCTGATCAGCACTGTTGTCTCTCTCTGCCAGTTTGTTCATAGTTATCTTTAAGGGTGCAAAGTTTCAAGAAGGTCCACGAAACAGGATCACTGAGGGTGGAGTAGATTTGGACAAGAGAGTCTGCAGATAAATGAAAGCAGGGAAGGGCAAGCAGTGAAAACTTCTAAGCAGAATATTCCAAAAGATTTGGGGGATATGTTTCTGAATTCTAACACCATTGATTTTAGAATGCAAAAACTAAGGTGACAGAAGGCTTTACGAGAGACTACGTTTGGAAATATATTGTAATTCCTGTACCCTGTGTTTAAGGCAGGGATGTGTGTAAAATGTATGTAACCCTAACCCCTAACCCTTCATCCAGATGTATACATTCAAGTTTTTCTCCTGTCCTGAACTCATCGGCTTACTGGTGACCTCCCCACTTGGCCATTTCATCCTTATGTTCACCCTGCAAGGTCGATAAGGCTGCGAGTGAGCTTCTGGCCCAGTGCCACCCAACAAGCTTCACGGCCTAGTGGGGAACTGACTTCCTCCACTAACTCAAGGCTGCAACCCAGTGGTTTCCAGGCTTCTCAGGTGCCACCTTTTAACCTGAGGTGGCAGCTTTGGACCTGTTAAGTTGGACGAATGTGACATCAGAGGAGAATGTGACAGGAAAAGCAGGAACAGGAATGACCTTCCTTTGGCATCTTCTCAGCGTACATGCGAAGAGAGTCCAGGAAAAGTGGTGCCTTTGCTTTCAAAGCAGCCCACCAGAGGTATGCCCTTCCAAAAAGATGCACCCTCCCCCGCCAACCATGGCATTTTTAAAAGGACTTATAACCTATCCAAGTGTCTCAGACAACAGGTCGAAGTCTACTGCTCCACACTGGCTGTGCCCATGAATGCACAAAGCTTCCTTATCTCAATAATGTCAGGGGATAGCCATGTAACTCTGCAGCAGCAAGGCAAAAGCACAAGTCCAGGAGCCTCTTACAAGGATACCAACATTTATTCTGGCACAAGCTTTCCTGAGTCAGGCAGTTCACGTCATCCGATGCCCAAGGTGCTCATACACTAAGCGTGATTACCTGAACTGAGTCAGTCTGTCATGATCAGCAGTGCCTGTTTTGACAGATGACTCACCACGCTCTCATGCCACAGCTTCCAACCTTTTAGCCCTGCTCTGGCCTGGAAGTTCATGGGACATACATACATACATACATACATACATACATACATACATACATACATACATACATACATACATACATACATACATACATACTATCTATCTATCTATCTATCTATCTATCTATCTATCTATCTATCTATCTATCTATCTATCTATCTATCTAATAGTCTGCTTTTCTCACTGGGGCTCAAGGTGGATTACATATAGTGAGACCTGGCATCCATTTCTCTCTCTCACCCTATTTTACCTCAGAGGTCAGTTGATGAGAGGATAATAAAGAAATGGGTCGAATGATATTGTAAGTCTCTCTGAGAAAAGCAGATACAAATAGCTACGTAAAACAACTACAAATACCATCAAGCGCTCGTTAACTCACATTATGCTTATCAAAACCCAAACACTCATACAAAATAAATAATGCTGAATATAAACTCCCTGCCCACAGGAAAGCTAGCAAGTCAGGGCTGGAGGTTCGTTTTCTTGACATGCCGCTCTTCGACGTGAATTGAGGTTTTGTGTGTGAAGCATATCGTCGTGTTAAGACTCAAGCTGACTGCTTCAGGGAGAAGTCTCAATCCAATAATAACTTGCACCTAATGGCTTACTAACATCTGTCTAAAGTGACATGATCTTTCAAGTTATGGGCTGCATTAAAACTTATACCCTCTATATAGTGGAAATTACATATCTAAATTAGGAGAAATACATATATAAATTGGGTATGTAATACCCTATATAGAGGATATCTCATGCCCTGTATGGAGGGGAAATTGGTATCTCATACCCTCTATACAAGAGAAATGTCATATCTAAATTAGATATACGATTTCCCCTATATAAAGGGTCTGAGATAGGTTAATATCTTGAGGAATCGTGTCA
The DNA here is from genome assembly GCF_021028975.2 of Sphaerodactylus townsendi. Classification (NCBI taxonomy): domain Eukaryota; kingdom Metazoa; phylum Chordata; class Lepidosauria; order Squamata; family Sphaerodactylidae; genus Sphaerodactylus; species Sphaerodactylus townsendi. The sequence goes on from NC_059437.1 coordinate 43,660,492, forward strand.
CTTTAGACAGAGGTTAGTAAAGTCAACAGGTGCAAATTATTATTGGAGTGAAATAATTCAGCTGCATGTACTACCCTATTATTTTATCACGGTCGGTTCAGGGAGAAGCCAGATGAGGGGGAACAACAGATCGCAGCCTCGATTATTTGAAACGAAAGAGAAGTAAGAGAAAATAAAGTATTAAAATTCAACGGCCTGAAGAATCCCCCCCGCCCCGGGGGCCCGGCTCACCCACCGTCGTTCAGCCGCCCGTTTCCCCCTCAGATCTCTTCGCCTTCTCACTTCCCATCACGAGCGAAGGCGGGGATGACGCCCCGTCCAGAGGCTCCTTGGAGCAAACCATCTCTGAAGGAAGGGGGGGGGTGACAAGAGGAAATGCGACACAATACGCAAGCCTTGGGAACGAACCAAGTGCTGCCTTAAAGGGAGGGAAAGAATAAGGGTGTTGGGTTTTTTTGCTTTCGCTTTAAGGGCAAAAAACAGTCAAATTAGATGAAATTTGTAAACCATTTGTAAATCTATTTTACATTTGTTTTTGGAAGGGCACCACCCCGGAAGTGAAGCAACCAAGGGCGCTGCCATGTTGGCCATCTCCCCTCTTTTAGACCTTAAGAAAGCCGCCATAGGGTTGCCCTACCAAACGTCATATCCTTCTCGGCACCAGTTGAACGGCTTTTCCTACTCCCGCATCGCAGGCCTAGTCTAGCGAGCCTTCACCATAGAGATGTCAAAGGCTAGTGCGGCAACTCCACCTTCGGGCTTCCCACAGCGGAAACTCAGACCTCGTATTCTCGTTCTAGCCGTGCGGGGCTGTCAGCTGTGAGAAGGCAGAGGTGTTCTCGCGAGAAGAACGGCCGGAGCGGACCGTGAGGGAAAAAGGGGGAGGGGCAGCAGCGGAGAGCGATGAGAGGCCGGGAGTGACATTCTGAGGCGCAAAATGTCGGCTTTGGCCGTAGCGACGGCGGCGGCCGCCACGGCTGCTGCAGTGACGGTGGCGCGCTCGGAAAAGCCCAGCAGCCCTGGCTCGTCTCGGGGCTTCTACTTCAACACGGTTCTGTCGCTCGCCCGTTCGCTGGCCGTCCAGAGACCCGCTCCGCTAGAGAAGGTGCGGGGGGGGGCTTCCCAATCCAGGGAGGGGGGAATGGATACGTCACATTGGGGGCGGGGTCTGTGGCTCGCCCGACAGGTGTCACTCCTGTTGACGTGTCTCAATGTAGAGACCGTCCCTATAAACACTGTCGACATTTTAATTTCTCTTTAGTATATACCTTTCCCCTGATGCATGCCCCTTTCTGTATTTTGCCCTCACAACAGCCCTGCCAGGTAGGGAAAGGAAGGAATTGGCCCAACATCACCTCTCAAGTTTCGTGGCAGAGTGCAGATTGTAACCTGGATCTCCTGCTTCCATTCCTTCAGATTTAGCATATATGTTAGTAATAGAAATTTTTTTTATTGGTAATGAGGTCTACTCTGTTAGGGCGGCATACAGTGCAGCTGACTTTGCAAGTTCAGCAATGTATGAAGAAGCCTTCCTGGATCAGGCCCTGAAAGAGGAACTGTGAGGGTAGAACATATGCTTGGCATGCAGGAAGGTCCTAAGGTCAATCCTCAGTGTCTCCAGTTAAAAGGACCAGAGAGTAGGTCTGACATGAAAGACCTTTACCTCAAATCCTGGAGAGTTACTGCCAGTCAAAGTACCGAATCCTGACCTTGATAGACTGAGGATGTTCATGTATCTGATAAATCCTGCATCCCTGTTCAGTGGTTTGCTGGGTTTGTATTTATCAGAGTGTTCAAAGTGGTGGAAGGGAACACAAGAAGGCTTCACGTATATTTTGAAAATGTGAGAGCTTTGTAAGTGACTTTGAGGAATTCATGGTCAAAATCTGGGACAAGACCTGTTAGATGAAGCCAAGGGTTTCTGTCATCTTGCAGCATCCCTGTTTCCGTCAGTGTTCATCTAGATATGCATGTAACAGGGCAGGCAAGTAACAGTGTTCTCCTTTTGTTGCTGTTTCCTCCCTGCCCCATATATGGAGTTCAAATGAGAAGTAACCCAGAACATGGTGATTTTATTTTATTTATCTTTTATTTTATCATGGTTTGTAGATGCTCGGAGGCCTGTTTACCATCCTTTATAAAGAACACAAAGTCTGCTATAGGGTCAGACTAAGGGTACATTTAGTCCAGTATTCTTCTTTCCAATCATGTTTTATTGGATGCTTTCAGAGTTTTCCAACTGAGCAGGGTACTAAAGTGGTTCCTACCTCAGGTTGTTTGTACCTTAGTCCCTAGTATTCAGAATCCGACTGCCTTTAAATCTGAGGTTTCATTCTTTGCTGACCCTATGCTGCACAATAAACAGGTATATGTGCGTTGTGAAAGAGGTATATGCATGATGTGAGAACAGTCTTTTTTTGCTGGTGGTGCATGCTGGTTGTGCTTCTGCATCACATGTACTTCTCTTCGTGGTTATGCTCTAGACACAAAATGTGCAAATAGCTAGATGGGCTTACAAGCCATTCTGCGGTAGGATATAGGGATAGTATTCTCCCTCCCCCACTTTTCTTCACAGATGTTCAGATTTAGACAGAGTTCAAGGCCAGCAATGCTAACAAATGGTGTGGAATTTCAGAAAACGTGTAATTGACACAGCTGACTATTTCTGACAGTTCCTTTTTCTTCTTAAAGGAGGTTGTTTAAGACTAGAAAGCCCCTTTATTAGGTCAGGGCATGGATGAGAATTGCAAGTTGATTTTCAGTCCTGGCTGCCAGGTTCTTGCTAGCTGGATTAAGTGTTGGCCATGGATTTGAGTTCAGCTTCCATCTCAGACTTGGAACAAGTCATAGCCTTTCTTGCATTCTCAAAATGGTGGGAGATGGAGGGAGGGGGGGATTGAATTTGCTCCTAGGTTGTTGTTGAAATTTGCAGTTATTCCTGTGCCTTGCTGACCAGGGAATATAGGAGAAGGTGCTAGTGTCCTTCTTTTAGATGTTGTGTTCAGATTTGGCCAGGGTAAGCAGATATTTTTCTGTTTGTTTACCTCAGTTCTTGCTTAGGTTCAAGGTGGATTATGAAATATAAATACAATGAAATAAGACTGCATAAGACATGCAGTGACTAGAGCTGGAAACGTCTCACGGACTTGATTGCACAGGACCGAAAGTTTGTTGCAGATGTTGGTTGTAAGTGTTTGATAGGAGGAATGGGGAGAAAGGAAACAATGGAAAAGATATGGATTGAGTTTGGGGTAGATATCGCAACTTACTTCATTCCTCTGAAGAGGAGGCATGCCCTGTTCACTACGGTTTTCACATCCCAAGGAATGATTTTGTCATTATCAGTTTATGGTTTATAGCAGTAGCACCAAACAATATCAGCTCATTACATAAAAACAGGCAATAAATCATTCAGGCCAGCTCATCGCTTCTGCAACTCAGCAGCTCATTGTAGGTAAGCTGAGAACTCACCCTAGCAGTATAAAGAGTATTGCACAACTTTATCCAATTTCTCTGTATCCGATAACAAATTAAACTGTAAGGGGCAACCAATCGTATTTGTAAGAATGAATCTAAAATACTTCCATGATTGATCTGTGCAAGGAGCAGAAAAGCATAATAATGGCAGTTGACTGAAGAAGTAGTCCAAGAAGCTGTTTTCTAGTGTATCTTTAATCTAGAGAGCATATATTCCATTTTGGTTTTTAAACCGTACAGGAAAAGTTGTTGCAGAGTGAATGGATAAACTGATGGGGAGACCCTCCCGTGATATATAAAGGAAAGAAGGGACTCCTTTATATGAGAACTAGAATGTTACAAGCATGTCTCTGACTTCACCTGTGAAATATATTTATTTGTTCGCCTTATTCTCCTTTCTAACTTTTTGCCGTACTTCTTTTGTATGTTATACATACTCACGTAATTCATTTTGAACATCATGTGGCAGAAAAGGGAGTCTAATGTTTTGATCTAGCAAGTTAATCTGCTATTTGATTTAAGGATTACAATGCAAAGCATTAAGTAATCAGGTACACCCTCCAGGAAAATATTCTTTGGCAATACTGTGCAGTATTAAAGCTTTTTCCACAGCTGTGGCAACATTATGCGTGACACAGGTGATTTTATTTATTTACGAAGTGAACAAGCTGGTTCCTGATTGAACCTTATCCTACTTCCATACTTTCAACCTCAGAGATCTGCACACATATAACAGTTTCGATATAGGGATGAGTGATTGGTCCTTGTTTTGGTAAAGTCCCTTTAAATAAAAAGAGATGTGCAATCTGAAAATTGTTCAGTGTTGGAGAGAGAGTTATTTATATTTTGTTGGATCTGTAGCTTGCTTTGTCATCAAAGCTGATAATGTTATAAAACCCAGTGTAAAAATAAACCATTGCTTGCCTAGAGTGTTTGTAGTCTAAAATAGATGAAGCTGCTGGAGAGGACAAATGAGGGGAAAACAAAAGACAAGAGAATTCTAGCATTTTTATTTCTGCCTGAGCTTTTGCCCTCTGTGGGAACTCATAATTCTTGCTCTCTTTGCATTTTTCTGTCAACCATATTCCATCTGTTCTCTTCTTGTCATTGGGGGACAGAGATATTAACATCTCCAGCTCTCACCTGATTCTCAGTAGATCCATTATCTCTCTCTAGATTTCATGTATGACTGAGCTGACAGGTAATACTTAGGAGTGGAAATCATTGGCAGGTTTGCAGATCATAGAGTATACAATGTGATGCTTCCTTCAAGACATGTCAAAGTTCAGTCCTTTCTAGAAGCTTTATGGAGCACTGCGCTGGATTGTAATGATGAAAACCTGCACATCCCCCTTACAGCAGATGTAATAAACTTAGTGGGAATCTTGATTGCTGGATATTGTGGCTTTTAGGTAAATGGTAAAGGTAGTCCTTTGTGCAAGCCCTTGATCACTACTGACCCATGGGATGACAGTGTTGAGACCTTTGGTCACCAGAAATTCTGGATCCAGAGCTGAGAATGTGCAGTGCTCACATCCAACTGATCTTTTTAGAAACCCCCCAAAAGGATGCAAGTGCCGCATGTGTTTATACAGGGTTTTCTGATCTATCCAGTGACTGTGGACTCTAGTGTTCTGCATTGTGCCCTTAGCATACTGTATCCTTAGCTGCTTTAGATGATGACAGAAGAGTGGAGTTATATAATGAACTTTACAGTAAAGATTCGCTATTTGTTTTCCCCTCTGCAGGTACAGAAACTACTATGCATGTGTCCAGTAGATATTCATGGGATCTTCCAGCTGGATGAACGTCGCAGAGATGCTGTGATCGCTTTGGGAATTTTTCTTATTGAGTCTGATCTGCAGGTACAAATGCTTTTGGATGATGCATGCATGTTGCTTTTGAACTGTGATAGTTCATATTTCCAATCCCTGACTTGAAACTAGGTTTTCAGAAATGTTACCCTTTAGGAAGTGGGCATGTGATTAAAAGTTATTTAGCCTGGTCCATAATTTTAAGAGTATAAATAAAACAAATTATTAACCCAGTGTTATGTCTAGGTTTTAAGATTCCTGTCTTACCACCACCAGCCCCCCCCCCCTCCACCTCTCCTCCTGTGTGCTCCCAACTTCTGCCACTCATAAGCACCCCTGCTGCCCATGCTCAGTTGCCTGCAACATTTGAACACCCTTTCCCCAACAGTGCATGCAGCTGGGAATGTGGCTGCCCTGACCATCAGCAGCTTTACCACATGCCTTTCTCTAGTAATCGTGGACAACTGGAAACATATATGTCAGAGCTCTTCAAGTAAATAGATGGGGAAGTGTGCAGACTGGTGGCAGGAGAGGCGGCTTTGGGGGGGGGGGGGGGCGGCGCAGCACAGTGGGTCCCACCAGAATCCCTGGGCCTTGGTAGCTGTCCCACATCAGGGTGTGCTGATATCTGCCCTGCTTAAAATTATTATAATTGCAATTTCTTTTATGCTACAATCAAGATCCAGAATGTCAAAAGCTGGGCACACAGTTGACTCCAGTAGAACGATCATTTTCTGCCTTACTGGCTAGACAAGAATACTTTACTCTGGTCTGTAGCTTCAGATTTAATTAGGTAATGAGGCTTTGTGCAATATACCGGTATGCACTTCATGGGACTAATCCATAGAGTTGCCATATGTACCCTTAATGGTGTTATTGTTTTTCCCTTCACATCTTAATTCACATTACGATGATATTCTTGAAAATCTCTTCTTGCCTTGCAGCACAAAGATACCCTCATTCCTTACCTTCTCCGCCTGCTGAGGGGCCTTTCCAAAGTGCAGTGGATAGAAGAAAGCAATTCACGGAAAGGCCGAGGTAACACTTCAGCTCCTTTCTGTCAGACGGAAAATAGTGACCGATTGTGCTCTATCTTTATGCGATGTATAAAAGTAATTCTAATGACGTTAGAGCAACTCTTTGAACACTGAGATAAGCACATCCACATTTTATTTGTAAAATTGGGAGCCCTTCTTCCCCCTTTTTTGTAATTTGTAGTTTTTTGAACAGAAGGGCAGCAATACTTCTTGCATTCAGATTAAGAATACGATTGCCCACTGTGGGTGGGAATTTCATAGAAATGTGGTGGTAGAGCCTAGGGAGGGCAAGGTTTGGAGAAACTAAATGTCCAGAGTAGTCCAAAAAAGCCGTACATATTCTAGGGCATTGCGGGTTTTCCAAGTTGTATGGCCGTGTTCCAGTAGCATTCTCTCTTGATGTTTCGCCTGCATCTGTGGCTGGCATCTTCAGATCCTCTGAAGATGCCAGCCATGCATTGACCTGTTGAGAAACTTCTGCTGGCTTCTCTTTAGATGCGCAATTAGGTTTTGATGAGATGCAAGATTTAGCGACATACAACATTTTAGAACTGTTGCTACGTATTGGGCAGGTAAATTATAATCCTGTTTGTCTTTTACCATATTTGCAGGCCAGCTACCTGTTGCAGAAAACTTCAGCTTTTGTTTGGTGACCTTGTTATCCGATGTCGCCTACAGAGATGCTGTTCTTAGAGAGCAGGTAGAATTCACTGGCCAGATTTCAACATGCATTACAATAGATGCCAATATGCCTGTGTTTTTACGATCAATGTTTAACCAAACTAAAGGAGTGAAAAGCATGTGCTGCAGCAGTTGCAAAACACCAAGCCATGCAAATGTTTGTGAAGCTGGATAATTTGTGCATCAACAACTATCAAAGAATCTCTGAAAATGTTTTTTGACTGATTTGTAATCTTCTTCTTCCTCCAAGAAGGTTATTGTTTAATTTTCACTATCTGCAGAGGCTCAAATCAGAGTCAAGAGCAAATCCTTTGGAATGTGCTTCCCACTCAGCTAAGAAAAAACATATCTTAGATCATAGCCTAAACCTTTGCACACGAATGGGTATAGGACACATTCTAAAATATTTTCTCTGCCTTCTAATAATCTTTTTCCAGCGGGTGTGGGGTGTAGTTCTTCAAGTAGACAAGTAGAGAGAAAAGAACCTAAGACCATTAATGGAGCCTTCTGGATTGGGCAGCTGCCAACCAATTGCTCTGGAAGACCCACAAATAGGGCATAAAGCATAAGCATAAGCATTTTATTGTCATTGTGCACGCACAACAAAATTTATAGCAGCATTCCTCGATGCACACAATTTCAGACTCATACCCCATCCTCACTTTCCCCTTCCTCCACCCATCCCTACACAGCCCCAAACACATCAACACGAAGCCGCAGAGTTTAGCATAGCCACAGCTCTAGAGTAGAAGCTGTCTCTAAGCCTCTTTGTCCTAGTTTTGATAGACCTGTATCGTCTGCCGGATGGTAACAGTTCAAAAAGAGAGTATGCCGGATGAGACGGGTCTTAAAGGCTTTCTCCTGATGGTGCCTCCTAGCATTGGTGTTCAGAGGTTTGCTGCCTCTGAATATTGAGCTTCCCTTTAGTTACCATGGCTATTAGACATTGATGGACCTCTCAATGAATCTGTTTAACCTCCTTTTGAAGCCATCTATCCTCTTGGCCATGACTACATCCACTGGCAGTGAAGTCTGCTGAGATGATGCATGTACTTGGATTGCATATCCATATGGGGCTGTTTATGTCCCTATTTTGAGCCATCAGCTATTGATCATAAGATACTTCAACCATGGGAGCTGAGTAATACTTTCCTGTAATGTTGCTGCTGTTTAATTTTTATTAGCTTTGAAAGCTAGTAATTGAGTAGTAAAATGTAAATTGGTTCATCAGCGATGGTAAACAAAGCTTGCTGAATGATTGGAAGCTTTTACGCTTCTGTTCCGTCACTCTGTAAAGTACAGTTCACTCATTCTGCATGTGAATATCAAAAAGTTCTGTCTTGATTATTTTAGGTTTTAGAGGCAATTTTGCAAGTGATGCAGGTCCTGTTGGGAATGTGCCAGTCTCCACAAATCCAGGATAAAGGTATGGGAAATTCTGTTCCTGTTTCTTCACCTCTTTTGTTACAGTGAATCTAAGACTCAATTACTGTCTCTCTCTGGCGCCTTCCGCACATGCAGAATAATGCACTTTCAATCCACTTTCATTCCACCTTGCAGCTGGATTTCACTGTGCAAAATAGCAAAATCCACTTGTAAACAACTGAGAAAATGGATTGAAAGTGCATTATTCTGCATGTGCGGAAGGGGCCTCTCACACACTCTTCTGTTACCTTCATATAGTTGCAGGGTGAAAGATAGTGTTCAGCACTGGCAATACAAAAAAACAACAACCAAGGTTTTTTTATTTTTGAACATCTGAGTCTTCCAAGTCAGACTGATGTTTGCCTGTTCCTATCATCATAGACATATAACAGTAATACCCTTAGCAAGCTGGCATGAGATTTTCCAGTAGAGAGCAATGACCTTTTAGAAGCAAAAACTAAATGGCCAACCTCTGCTTTCCAGAATACTTATGCAAGTATGCTGTGCCATGCCTGATTGGAATTTCCCGAGCCTTTGGACGCTACAGCAACTCTGAAGAATCTCTGCTATCAAAACTTTTCCCTAAAGTTACTCCTCATTCCCTCAAAGCCCCAAGCGAGCTGGACGGTATTCGCAGGCGCTCTTTCAATGACTTTAGATCAATACTTCCACACTCCCTACTGACTGTCTGTCAGGAAGGATCCTTAAAGCGGAAGGCCAGCAGCGTTTCCAGCATCTCTCAGGTGTGTGTAGACACATTTTGTAAATAAGATTAACCATAAATCTGTGTAAGTTATTTGTAAAATGGCTTTCAGTTTCTAATTAACAGTCACCAGATTGTTTTCTCATTAATGAATATGAGCACTTCTACAAGATAGCTTCTAGTTACCACGCCAGAAACAGGGTTTTGTTTCTGGTGTAAACTCATGTGTTGGAGGAGGTTAAAAACAAAAATATCAGTGCTCTGTATTAATCAGAGGGCCAAAGGAGTTCATATTTACTAGCTGAGATGGGTATGGACATAAAAGTCTAATCAGCTTGCACCAGAATAGCTGTGTGTAGGATTTGGGATGGTGTTTTTTAGATTTTATCCCCCAGCCCCAGAAGAAACTAGAGAGACATTTTGGGTTGCAATTTGTTTAAGTTATAATATGTGGGCCTCATCTATTTGCTAGTGGATTAAAAACTTGGTTGATTATGGAAATTTGGGCCTCTTGATCGGTTTATGGAAATGGTTAATGATGGTTTTGTTTGGTTTTAGAGAGGGGTTAATAAATAAGGACTGAGTCTCACAGATCTATTCTAAACGTTGCACTTTTCTTTGGTGCAAGGAGCCCCCAAGAGTGGAAGATTCCTTGTGCTGGAAGAAAACATCACCATTAGAATGTACCCTAGGGGCCTGACCCTCTAAGTCTCAGCTGAAACATGCCACTGTGAAACATACCACTGTGTTGTGCTTGTCTTCCTTTTTCAGGTCAGTCCTGAACGTGGAGTTCCTCCTCTTAGTTCCCCTGGAGGACCTGCACAGTATTTTGAAGGTAAAGTTTTACTCTGTAGTTTAGAATTACTTAGAATAGGGTGTATTTAAAAAACAAACAAACAAACCTTTAGTGCAGACCTCATAGATTAGCCCCTACTAATATAGATTAGCCCCTACTGAAGACCCCAGTACGAAGATAGGACAAGGATGTTAGTGGTGACAGTCTTTGGCCCCTTCTGCACATGCAGAATAATGCACTTTTGATTCACTTTCAATCCACTTTGCAGCTGTGTGGAATAGCAAAGTCCACTTGCAAACAGTTGTGAAAGTGGATTGAAAGTGCATTATTCTGCATGTGTGGAAGGGGTCTCAGCTGAGGGAATTTTATTGGGCACAGATTGCACCGTTTTAGCAGCTGTCACTCATACAACCTGGAAAACCCACAACACCTTAGCTGTCACTCTGATTCTGTGAAGAACATTGCTTTGCAGTATCTGAAACTATACTGTGTTCAGCAGGAAAGCCATTGCTGTAGTACGTAATACATGCTGTTCACTACACATCTGGCATCCTGTATATGCCTACTTGGAAGTAAGCCTTACTGAACTCAGTGGGACTTCCTGCTACCATCCGTGGGGTTGAATTGCATGGCAGCAACCCCAAGATTATTTGCTTGAAAGCAGTCCTCACTGGCTGGCTTCTCAGTGAACAGGCTCAAATGGCAGAATCTATTTCCATCATTTATGGGCCAAGAAAGAGATATGTCCTAAAAATCTTTCATTCCCTGCTAATTTAGTAGCAGAGATCTTTTGCTACATTGGGCGAAGCATAGTTCAGAAGATCAGGGAAAATCATCTAAAGTGAGATGAGGTTCTATTTATTAAAATTTCAGATGAGAAACATGGATCTTTTACAGTTACGAAACCTGAACAGCAGTAATCAAAAGTGGGGGGAAAGAACCTGTGTCTCTTTTGTGTGTGTGCTGTCACATCACAGATGGTAGAACCCTGTACGGTTTTCAAGGCAAGAGACGTTGGGAGGTGGTTTGCCATTCCCTACCTCTCCATGGTCTGGGAGAGTTCTGAGATAACTGTGACTGGCCAGCGGGCTTCATGGGGAGGAGTGAGGAATCAAAACCAGTTCTTCTGATTAGACTCCAACATACTTAATCACTTCACCATACTTGCTTGTGCCTGTATGAAATTAAACCTCCTCAAGGAATATTTCAGCTGGCAGCATAGCGGTTAACTGTGGAATACAGCAGATTTTCAGTTGGCAATTTTGGAGTATCAGTGAATTCATACAGGCAAGTGACAGCCCCTCAAGTACCAGTGGAGGTTCAGTGTGTTAGCTTATTATTCTCCATGGAAATTAACAATTGAAAATATTGTTGGTGTGGTGTAGTGGTTAAGAGCAGGTGCACTCTAATCTGGAGAACCGGACTCGATTCCCTGTTCTGCCGTTTGAGCTGTGGAGGCTTATCTGGGGAACCAGATTAGCTTGGGCACTCCAACACATGCCAGCTAGGTGTCCTTGGACTAATCACAGTTCTTTGGCGCTCTCTCAGCACCACCCACCTTACTGGGTGTTTATTGGGGGGGGGGGGGGAAGAGAAAGGAGATTGTAAGCCCCTTTGAGTCTCCTTACCGGAGAGAAAGGAGAGATATAAATCCAAACTCTTCTTCTTTGTATGAGTATTTAGCTCACTGTCTTTCTGCATGCGTACAGCCTACAAACAAACTGAGCCAGTGCTGCTCCCATGGACTGCAAGCAGACTGTCAATGTTAAAGGCCAGTGGTGTTGGGTTTTCATCAGGTGTTGGCTCACATGGGCAGTGTGTTAAACCTCTGCAATGCATCTCTTGCATTTTCTCCCCCTTAACCTACAAGCAGGCTCCTACCTACCTGATGGAAGCTCCGTAGATCCCGAGTATTACTTCTCGACAATCAGTTCCAGCTTCTCAGTCTCACCCCTGTTTAACGGCATTAACAACAAGGAGTTTAACATTCCATTAGAAATGCTTCGCCAGCTGCTGAACATGGTACGTTATGAGCCGTTTCAGAAACCATATAAAATCCCATGGTGTTAACATTCTTCTGGGCTAAGTAATGAGCCACATTAAACTGTGTTAAGTTAATGGGGCTCAGTTACATTCCTTTATAAATGGTTAAATATCACATTTATAGGAAAGAAAGGTACATTTGTTGTACGTGGCTAAACTTAATATTGCCAGCAAAGTACCATAAACTTGATATCTGGATCAGACCTCTGGAGCCCATGATTCTTTCCTCCAATCTGCATTAATTCTGCCAGTTCACATGTCCTGCTGAGAATTGGTGGGCTCCCTTTGTTGCCCAGTTTTTGCCTCCTCCCTTCCTCCCCCACAACTGTGCTTGCTCGCTCCCTGACTTCTTGCATTCTCCCCTTGCTCTTTGCCTCCCAGAGAGCTCTTTCCCTTGAATATTAGTGATAGGCAACTGCTTCTTATCCTTTCATAATTTGCTGCTCTGTGAACTGGTTTTTCTACTTGACAGTTCTGCTGCAGCTGGCACCCCCACCCCCTCCTGCTGCCCAGCTTTTGCTTGCCTCCTTCCAGCAGAGGTGCAACCATCTACCACCTAGTAAGAGATGCTGTAAACAGTTGCTGCAAGGCAGGATTATGCTTTACTTTTGTTAATATCTTGAGCAATACTCCCATGTGTAATTCCAGTGCAAGCCAAGTAATCTGATGCAGCTTTTGCAATCTGATTCTTTGACGCAGTGACCTTCATTTTCTGCACCCATTTTATTTCTGTTGTTGTAGTAGTTCTTCTTTAGGGCAGTCTGTTTAATGTCTGACCTGTGTTTTACATCACTGATGTTAAGTTCTAACCAGGGATGTAGGTATAGAATTTTTATGAGGTGGGTTTGGGGGTGGGGCCCAGGGGGCGGGGCCCACCCCACCCATCCCTGGGGGTGGGGCCCCACCTCCCCAAGCCCCACCTCCAGCCTTCAAGCCAGTCGGAGCCTGGGAAAGAAAGTCTTGTCTGTCGCAAAGCAGGTCTCGCGAGAGGCGAGACTTTCTTTCCCGGGCTCCGGCTGGCTTGCAGCTTGCAAGCGTGCGATGCGGGCTGTGCCTGTGTGGGTGCACAGGAGCGCCCGCCCCCACCAGACATGCAATGGGGGGGTTAAACCCAAGAACCCCCCCTTACTTATGTCCCTGGTTCTAACCACTGTTTTATACTGTGTCATTTTTGATGCCTTAATCAGTGGTATGAATGTTTTCTTTGGGCTGCTAGATTAGACAATCCTGTGCATATATACTTAGAAGTAAGTTCCACTGTGTTCAGTTGGTCTTACTCCTGATTGAGTGTGCCTAGGATTGCAGTCTACATCATATTTCTAGAAACAAATATCATCTGTTAAAAAAAAATCAGCGTTCTTTGTGTTTCTAGGTAAAACAGATTGTCGGGGAATCTGTTCTGAAAAATTTAGATGTGGTTGTTGCTGAAGTTATTGAGGTATGTTATGTTTTCACTGTGTGAATTTTTTGGAAGCGTTAACACACTGTTTCCTAATGTAACTTGGAAGGACTTTGCTTTTCAACTTGGTCTTAAAACATAGTGTTTACAGAAGGCTGTCCAGCAGGAATATTAACAAAAATATGCAAAAGACATTTTTTTTAATAGTCACTAATAATGCTAAGGATGTGGGGGGAAATTAAGGTTTCATATAAGCATGACGTGCAATGGATGCCCTGAGTGACAGATGTACCTATTTCTAAATAATAAAATGTAATCATAAGATGTCACCTTTCTCTTCAAATTGTGGTTGACTCATAGTGGATGCCAATAGTGTTCTGATTTAAATTTATGTAATTTTTCTCTGGTCGTAATTATACTGGAGTAGACATTATCTGGAGTGGGAATTTAGTTTCCAAAACTTTATAAGGACAATACATGTGCAAAAAAGCATCGATGCATTTTCTCTCATCCTCCATCCAAGGAGTTCAAGGAAGCATGTATGATTCTCCATTCTCCAATTTTATCCTTGCACTAACCCTCTGAGGAGGGTTAAGCTGGGCTTAGGTCACCTAGTAAGTTTTAGGACCTAGCCTGTCCAACAGTTATACTGGCAGTCAACCTGTGCAGGATCAAACTTCAGTCTAATGTTTCCAGCAGGGCCGAACTTTGCTGTATCTTTGTTTAGCATTTGGAACTTGGTGATATCTTTGTATTGTAACCCCCCCCCCCCCCCCCCAGTTGTGATTTTGGTTATAAAAATCTTGACAAAAATCTTGACTCACAGAAGCTCATGCTGGAATAAACTTGGAATATATTTTTGTTATCATTGGTTGACATGGGAAGATGGGCAGTCAGTTTCTTACATTCAGTGGATTTGCATTGCTTAGTCTGATTTGCATTCTAGAGAAAGAAAGGTTCCAGGTATAAACGTCATTTAAAATAGGCTGTTCAGATGACTTGTCAATAGAAATAATGTATGTACTTAAATCTTCTTTTCCACTATTAAATATTCTATAGGCGAATCCCCATACAGATCTGTGCTACAAAATATTCAGTGACCCTCTTTATGTTGCCCAGTTTAAAATGCTACGAGACACGTTATACTACATGAAAGGTGGGTTGCTCGAATTAATGAGCTTTCCTTTTCTCTATGAGATGAAAACATGGCAGTGTTTCTTTCATGCTGTTCACTTTCTGTTTAACAAGAGGTTTTCCAGGAGCAGTTTTTTGTGAGAGCCAGCGTGGTGTAGTGGTTAAAGTGGACTAGATTCTGGGAAACCCAGGGTCGAATCCACATTCTGCCATGGAAACATGCTGGGTGACCTTGGACCAGTCATGCACTGTCAGCCTTGACCTGACTCTTGCAGCCAAGACAACCTGTTCTCCGACTACATTATTAATCCCATGCGAGCGTGGAATTATGGCAGCATATCTTCGTCTGATGATTAATCCCACCCAGAGGAGAGCCTTGGCTATTGCAAGATGTAATGTGCTGCCATCAGCTCTCCTGGAGGGAAGATTCAAGAATATGGAACGTACTAAAAGAGTTTGTTCCTGTGATCTGATTACGGTTTAAACACTTGACCATTCTCTGTTTGTATGCCCTAAATACAATAAGATATGCATGAAATACATGAATTCCATTTTCTTGCAATGTTCTCAGTGGCAAGAGTGTTATGAGATACCCAATCTCTTGAACAGCTCTGATGTGCTCTTTTGTGAAACTGTTGCAAATTTTATACTGAAAATTAGTAATTTTAACTGTATTTCTTAACCTTCATTTTGTTTTAAAATATTGTCCTGTTTTGTATGCCAATAAAGGCTTGTATGTGTGTATTTGGACGGGAGACCTCCAAGGACATGACACAAAGGCGGGCAGTGACGAACCACCAAACATCATGATGGTGCTCTGTGTGTGTGTGTGTGCGCGCGAGTGCATGTGTTATCTCATCCTTCCTTTGGGTGGCATACATTGTTCTCTTCTGTTGTACCCTTAGAGCAGTCTTGTCAAGTAGGCTGGGAATGACTGACTCAAGATCGCCCACAGTGTAATCTTGATGGCAATGGATTAAGGGCCAAATGACAGGAAGTGTTCTTATTGCTTTGGGTCTGGATTCCTTGGTCTGAGTTGCCTTTCCTGTGGCCACACAACAGCTGCAGGGAAGGGAGGTTTAAAAGTCTTTGGAGCCCTGATTTGGCTCAAAACTGCAGCCTGGGAGGAGGAGGAGCTCCTGGCCCACACCATTTTCCTGAGCTGAAACTGGCTCCAGGCCAAATCAGACTTTCAAAACAGTGTTCCCCACAGTTGTTGTGTGGTTGCAGGGAAACCAAGCTGGGCCTAAGAAGGCTGGACTTGACTCTTTTTAAAAATGTATCCTGTAGTTTGGCTCTTAGAAAGGATGGCGCTGCTGAGTGTTGAGCTTGACATTAGGCCGGAAGGAGTTAAAGTTTGTGCTGCACTCTGAAAAATATCTCCTTAAAGACGTCAGCGTATTTAAGACTTTTTCCTCACTTTCACCTGTAATTGTTGAATTTGATTTTTTTTCCTTCGTCACCTTCTCAGACCTCCCAAACTCATTTGTGAAGGAAATTCACGATTTTGTGCTGGAACAGTTCAACAGCAGCCAGGCAGAGCTTCAGAAAATTCTTCATGACGTGGACAGGCTACACAATGAACTGAACCCTCTGAAGCTGCGCTGCCAGGCCAACGCTGCCTGTGTGGATCTTATGGTGTGGGCTGTGAAAGATGAGCAAGGTGAATGGACTGTCTCTTTAAAACAAAACAAACCCTTGTCTAGCTGTTGTTCGTTTTCCAAGCTGTGTGGTTGTTGTCTGGTAGTTTTTGCTCCTAACATTTCGCTCACATCTGTGGCTAGCAAGACCGCAGCCACACTGCCTGGAAAATCCACAACACCCAGTTGATTTTGGCTGTGAAAGCCTTCAGCAATACACAGAACACATGTTATTTCTACTTCTGCCTTGGATAGTGTGGCCTGAAAGCATTCACTCTGTTTTAAGAATAATGTTGATGAATACTGTGGGGTTTTTTTAAGTGCATAAACTGTAGAATGTGTGTTCAAATGCATCCCCTGTTATGTGACTTGTCCTAGTCATTGATTCTGCCTAGCATGCTGGTACTCTCATTTTACGGGAGAATAAAGGGCTCCTTGGGTAATCCATCGCTGAAGTCATCAGTGACTTCTGTGATGTTAAATGCAGTTTGCACACTTGTATTTGTGTGCCTGCAAGTATCTGGTCCAATGGACGTTAATGGGCTAAAGCAGAGTTAATTGGACACAGGCTTGCAACCACCATTTTCATTGGCTTATTCTGAAATGCACGTTTTAGTTGGTGGGTGATGTATTTGCTTTCTGTGAAGAAAATCAATTCCACCAATTCTTCAATGAAGGTTTAACAGTCTGAGTTGCCATCTTTTAAAAAATCCATCCAGCCGCTTCCATTAATGCTTGAATTTTTTTTGTTCACTTTGCAATCAAGGGGCAGAAAACCTGTGCATCAAGCTGTCGGAGAAGCTGCAGTCCAAGACCTCCAGCAAAGTCATCATTGCCCACTTGCCTCTTTTGATCTGCTGCCTCCAGGTCTGCTTTTGGAGAGCCTAAGAAAATTGTGTTGACTTTTTACAGAATGTGTCTGCCTGACGACTGTGACTTTTATTTTGCCTTTTCGTGCCGTTGGTATCTCTGCCTTAGGTTGTGCTTTGTACAGATGGTTAAGTCAAGATGTTGACTGCGGGCGAAATGTTAGGAGCATTTATGGTGGTGAAGCTATAAATAGTGGTGAAGCTAATATGGTGGTGGAACTTATGCCTCCTTTCTAGCTAGGTGTACTTATAGCCCAATCCAGAGGGGAGGGGGACTGAATCCGCCAGTGGAGGTGGCATAGAGCTATGCCTGTGGATTTCTCACCCTGGGGCACTTGCCATGGCGGAGGAGCAAATCTGCTGGAGAGGAACCACCGTGGCCCTGCACAGCAGGCCGACACAGCACAGAGTGCCCCGGCCAGCTTAGTGGGGGCATACTGGAGGTGTGGCCAGTGGTGGAGTCTACATTAGTTGGCTTCCACCCAGCCTTTGCTGCTGGAATGTTGGCGGCAGGGACTTTGGGGTGGCATAAGCCCATAATCCCCAGTGGAGAGCTTTTCAGCGCTGGGGAGGCTTGTTTTGTTTTTTGCTGCCCTGCACTGCCGAGAAGCCCTCTTGGAAGCAAGGGGGCAGTGCCAGTGGCGCTGCGGCCCACCTCTGGAGACTCCGGTTTGGGCTGCCCAACTTTAATCGTGTGCATGCAAATTTATTTGGTGGGCTGCTTTTTGCCATAGATGACAGCGGTTGCAGGGTTTGGAGTACAATGCATGTAATGAAAAGGCTGGCAGAAACTTCTGCTCCTCAGCATATGGGGAAAAATATGGGCATGTAAACCAATTTAAAATGGTTCCATTGTACCTTGGATCTGATAATAGAGTTCAATCAGATGCTCCTGACTTCCTAAACAGAGGAAGCAATGAACTTAGGCGCTTAAAACAGAATTAGATTTTTTTTTTAAGAATCGGGGATAGTTTAGTTGATTTGACTGATTGGTGCTGGAGAACCTGAACTTACAGGCAGGCACTCACTTGCTATGCCGATGCTTTGCTTTTCTGATGTGTAAAATCACTGGTCATTTCTTTCAGGGTTTAGGCCGTTTATGCGAGAGGTTCCCCGTTGTGGTTCATTCTGTCACACCATCTTTGCGAGACTTCCTTGTGATCCCTTCTCCTGTCCTGGTGAAACTTTACAAGTACCACAATCAATATCAGACAGGTACAGTATTTCCATCAGTGCTTGTGGTTTGCTAGTTAGCTGAATTGTACCCTTTTTATTATCGCAGCGTGTTTGTTCCTCCTGGGCTTTGGGTTGGCTCCCAAGCTTGTTTTTCAATCATAGTAAGACATTTTAGCTGGTCAGGGTTGCGAAGGGTATGTTTAGCTGATTTTCTCCATGCACGTACTAGGACCCCCATTTATCTTCTGATCCCCAGGTAGTACATTTTGCAATGCACAGTGGACTGTAACAGAATGGAAGGAGGAGCTGGGAAAGTTTTCTTCTGTATGTGGAGTGGTATTTTGCATTCAACCACTTGTCTTTCCCTTTCCGCCATTTGGTTGTTTTCCCCTTTACTGTCTGTTTTAAATTGTAAGCTCTTTCTCAGCAAGGGCCTTCCTTTTTTGGTCTGAGTACCCTGATGATGCTATTGACTAAAAGTACAACAATTTTAAAAACTACACATTTGTGAAGTAGGGAATTTTAAAAACAGACACCTTTTACGTAGTGGTTACGTGTTTGTATTGTTTTGAAGTGCCAGGTGCAGCTCTTTTGTGTGCTTTTAAAAATAAGTTGCTGTATATATACACGAGTTACAGCAAAGCGTTTTGTCTCCTGCTTCCTTTTGTCCAATTAGGTGGCAATGACATCAAAATTAGTATAACAAATGAACATGCAGAATCCACTGTAAGTGTAATGTCGGGGAAGAAAAGTCAAGCCTCCATGTATGAACAACTTCGGGATATTGCCATTGATAATATCTGCAGGTAAGAATTCTGCTTAAATGTGCAGAGATGTAACCTCTTCTAGGCATGGTGAATATAATAAAGGAGAAACAAAGAGGAGGGTTCTGACTCGTTACTTAGCAATATCACTATGCCTCATTTCTTCAATTGCTGCTTGAAAGTCTTCTAAAAACCCTTTTCTGACTGTATTTCTGCAAACTGGATTGCTACTACCTTGTTCACCCTTCTTTTTGATAAACATATGAACCACTTAATAAACAAATCTCAACAATTGCATAGTATAGACTACCTGTGCATTTCTGTGTGGCATCTAATGTGATATTGTGGCATAAACAGGACATTTATAATATACTTTTTACCACCAAAGAGCACAGTTGAAACCCTTCATCAGGAATCTGCTTGTAACTGAGGGGAAAAGGCCAAGTTTAGGAGGAAAAGATTACATTCAGATAGCATGACAGACTGTGACTCATTTAAGCTATGGTTTGTGCAACAAACTTCATAGTTGACCAGACATTACTAACAAATCATAGTCTATGTGTAAACCCTGGTTTGCCTGCTATTTGTCTCCCCATGGCATTTATCCCCCTTATTGCTTTCTCTGTTGCTAGTTAGCTGTGAGAAGAGGGGTGACTCAATGTTTGGTTTGTGAATTCAGACATATCAACAAACCACAGTTAGTATAAACTGTAGTTACAAACCAGTTATGAAACCTAGCTTAGTGCGAACCAACAAACCTGTTTAGTTGAACTATTGCAGCTGCCTGGGATTTAATTAAGTCATGATTTATGTCTTTTCAATATTGTAAATGTTAACACTGAAAACAGGAGATGCAGATAGATTCAGATGCCTTTATTGCCATATAACAGGAGATGCAGAGTGTGGTTTTAAATTACAGTTACCTTGTCTTGCAGGTGCCTAAAAGCTGGGCTGACCATAGATCCAGTCATTGTTGAAGCCTTCCTAGCCAGTTTGTCTAACCGTCTCTATATTTCGCAGGAAAGTGATAAGTAAGTCTGCCTTGTTGCAAGGGCACCATTAATTTTTCCTTTTTCCCTTGTAACTCATTTGGAAGTTTCTCTGTCCTGCTGTATTAAAGATGCAATTGAACTTAGGATCAAATGTCTTTGAGAAGCACAAATGCCGCTATAAAGGGCTAAGAAAAGAAATCTCTCGGGATAAACATTTGCTCCCTCCTTTCCCTCCTTTGTGTTTTTTACTCTTTCCTTTTTAATTTATGGCCCGGTTTGTTCCCCAAAGGAACCCAAACCTCCTTACGTTTTTTCCCCCTCCAGTGAGGAAAATAAATCTTCAGGAAAGTTTCTAGATTGTTCAGATCATTTTACAGGAGTTATCTTAACATGCAAAGCCTCAAGGTCAGTTGAATTTCAGTAATTTATAATTCTGCATATAAAATTTCTTATTTGATATATCTAGGAAAAAGTGTAGTTGCCTTAGTTGTCTAAGGACCAACAGCAAATATATCCAGTTCTATCGAGGCAGGAGTTGTAAGCAGCTCCACCTTGTGCTGTTGCGGCATATAGGTTTTTTCCCCATCTGAGAGGCAGGGGAAAAAATTAAAAAATAGATAACATAAATTTTGTAATGAAATGAAAGGCATATAGTAGTTGGACAGGGATACTCATGTACCATCCCAACAGGAGTTGCAACATATTTGGATATCAAGTTAAGTTTCATAATACTGAAAGTATTGAACTCCGCAATAATATGCACCCACATGTACTTTATAACTTACTAGCTGTGGATAAAACCTATCCAACCTTTGTGATCATTTTCTGGGGCTGTGCTTCAGGTGTACCCCCAAACCAGGCTAGGTTAGTGGCAATCCAAGGAAGGGCCTTATCAGTTGTGGCACCAAAATTATCGAATTTGCTCCCTGGAGATTCATCTTCACCCCTGATCATTGTCTTCTGCCAGTTGGTTTAAAAAGTTGATTTTTAATCTTTCGTAATTGTTCACCATCCTGAAGGCCCTAATTGGGTGGAAAGGTGGTATACAAATTGTTCAAACAAAATTAGTTTCATTTCAGTAAGGTTCTTTGATCTTGAAAATATGTTGCATGCAGTACATGTGACAAGCATTGTTTAACACTGTAGATTGTCTTACTTAGAAAGGAATCATGCTACATGATTGGGGTGCATAAATCCCCTGTTGAAATCTGTGTTTAATTCATCCCAAAAGAGAAAGGGTCCAGTCATACTTTCTGTATAAAATCCTTGGCTTGCCCCATTCTGCTCCCTATGCGGCCCTGTGCTTAGAAACAGGCCAGCATCGGCTGGAAACTCTGGCCTGGTGCCGTACATTCAAGTTTTGGGCCAGGATTTGTTTTAATCGAGATGAACTGGACTATACATCCCAGGGACGCTCCATCCTCCACACAACCCAGTGGTGGGTTAAAATCGAAGCCAAACTTAATGAGTTGGGCATTTCCTTGGAGGACCTGCTAATGCTAACAGAGCAGGAGGTCTATGGGGCTATCAAGAAGAGACTTTTTGACAGAGAGTTTCAACAGATGCTAGAGGAAGCTAATAAAACCTGTTCCCCGATCTCTCTGGGAATACCTATGGATAGACTAATTGCAGCCCAGTACCTTTATCTCCTGGTTGAGGCCCGTGGCGTAGAGCAATCACCTTAGCTAGGTGTAATGCCCTGCCTTCTTCCTTTAGCCTTGGACGCCACCTTGGAATCCCACATAAAGAAAGGAAATGCCCGTGTGGCATGGGTTCTGTGGAAACAGTATCTCATATGCTGTTGGATTGTCCTTTTATGAGATAGGTAGGAAGAAGCACATAATCCCCTTCCTGCATGGAAGTGAAGGCATTACAGATAAACAGAAGGTTATATATCTTTTAAACAGCCACAACTACGAGCTGTTGGAAGCGGTGGCTAAATTTTTAAATGGTGTTATTTTAACTCGTCAGAAATTGTAAAGTTGTAAAGGCTGTTATTATCTTGCTAAGCTAATCTTAAACAATCTATATGCCATTAAAGGTATTCGAAATCGAAATCATCCCAAAAGATAAAATATTTCATAGGTGTCTTTTTCGGGTCTTCCCCCCAAATTTCTGATGCTTCCACTGGAGAAAAAATGGAGGTAAAATCCTAACGGGGAAAAACCAGGTGTTTCTACTCAAAGCTGTCTCCATCACTTCTAGTTGAGCCCTCAGTGTCTATGTGAAGTATCACTAGAAGCTGAAGCCTACAGAGTGGGAGTAAATTTGCAAATATTGATTCTTTGCAGAGTGAGACTCCTGTCTTTGTTTTGAGATACTTCAGGACAAACTCTCCCAGGATTCTGCAAACATGATCTCTCTCTCTCTCTCTCTTTGTTTCATTAGGGAAGCTCACCTGATTCCTGACCACACGATCCGTGCCTTGGGCCACATCGCAGTGGCTTTGAGGGACACTCCGAAAGTAATGGAGCCCATTCTTCAGATCCTGCAACAGAAGTTCTGCCAGCCACCCTCTCCTCTGGACGTGCTCATCATTGACCAACTGGGCTGTTTAGTGATTACTGGAAATGTAAGACTAGATGAATGGGTTGAGAGGCTGTCAGTTGCAGATGGTCCAGTCTTACTTTGCATGTGTGTGATGTCAAATTTCATGGAAAATCTTCAACCATTTCTAAATGCCATCCTAAGAGAATAAGAGAACCCACTAAACCATTTCTCACTGAAAGATGGCAATGCGGTTGTGCGTCCTTCAGCAGAAGTCTTAACGTGCGTGCCCCTGCCTGTCAAAGAAGTGCAGATTCTCTTTTAAGATTTAAAAATTTTATTTAAGAGGCAGTTTCATCAAAACCATTATTCTCTTCATTGTTAAACATAGCACTTTGATAAAAGTTGCTCTGGACAACTATCGGCAACACTTTCATTTTTATACAGTTGTGCCTGCTGTTGCTGCTCCATGTTGGCTCCATGTTGCTGCTGGAAAAAAATGCATGTAATACAAAACTTATCCACAGCATATGAGTTCTAAACAATAAGACTGTACACAATCCTAGAGAATCTCCACATACGCTAATATTAAACAGTAACAGCAACTTCATTGAAAAACAAATGCCACAGACCAGGATTCACATAGCATATCTGGCTAAACTATAAGCCTGTGCTGTAAGTCCAAAATGCATGGTTCCATAAATGTCAAAATACACATTAATGCCACAGTCTGGAATTAACCCACATCCAAATTTCTTGGGAAAATTAACTCAAATGATGATCCAACATGTCAATTTCTCGGTAATCTGGCTATAAGTTCATAGGAATGTGTTCCGTGGTAGATTCACGTTTTCATCTCGGTCGTCATCAGCATATCATAACTGCATCTTGCCACGGTCACTTTCAGGGTAGTAAAAGGCAAAAGTCTGAGAAAATCCCCACATCCAACTAAGCTGCATACATCATATTAAAATTAGCATTTAAAAATATGCATTCCTGCTTAGTAATTAAAAAGCATGACTATTGTAAAGCTGTTGTATTATGAGCAAACAGCTCCTCATTCTTCTTGTCACTAGTATGACCAAAACCTGTCCTGAAGACAGCACAGGAATGAATGATCGATAGGTTACATTAAGTGTCGATAAGAGTATGGTGATCTGATATGTGACCTGGCCTGTCTATGATTCCAGATGTGTGGTTTTGAAATGTCTATGTATGTTTGGGCAGTTTCCAAATGGCAATTAACTTTATAATATTGGTTGTATCTGTACTTCATTAGAGAAGATACAGCTTTCTCAGACTTGGTTACAGCTAAGTCTTCAGAACTAATTGTTCCAGGTTGCCTGTTAGGAGTGGATAATTTTTACATCCCTGGGAAAACTGGGGAACTCTTGGTGTAGCAGGACTCAGAAGAAATGTGCAAATTTTAGATTAATGGACAGTAGTAATTAATCTGAATTTTTTTGTTGTTTGTATGGATTTTTTTCCCAATTCTCAGTACTCATTTACTCTTACTTTCTTTTAGCAATATATTTACCAGGAGGTGTGGAACCTGTTTCAGCAGAATGGCTGAATGAGCTAATTGATATAGTACAAGGCAGTGATCAACTGTAGCTTGTCCCTTCCTAAATCCTGCCTGTTGTGGGTG
Source organism: Sphaerodactylus townsendi (assembly GCF_021028975.2). Taxonomy (NCBI): domain Eukaryota; kingdom Metazoa; phylum Chordata; class Lepidosauria; order Squamata; family Sphaerodactylidae; genus Sphaerodactylus; species Sphaerodactylus townsendi. Next base: position 43,684,577 of record NC_059437.1, read on the forward strand.
TAATATGTGATTCTCAATTTCCCAATCTTCTAATTTTCCAAGGAGATATTTACCATATATTTTAGAGGCAGTGTTCAATAGGCTTATTGGGCGATAGTTCTTTGGGTCATTTTTGTCTCCTTTTTTATGTATAGGGACAATTATGCTGGTTTTCCATCCACTGGGAAAACTGCCAGTATTGTTAATCTGAGTGAAAAGTTTGGCAAGAATTGGTACCCACCAAGATGGAAATGTTTTGAACACATCATTCGGATTTTTTTCCCAATTCTCAGTACTCATTTACTCTTACTTTCTTTTAGCAATATATTTACCAGGAGGTGTGGAACCTGTTTCAGCAGATTAGTGTTAAAGCAAGTTCAATTGTATATTCTGCAACTAAAGACTATAAGGATCACGGCTATAGGTAAGTTTTTCCTTTCTGCTTCTGCAGGCTGTTTTTTAAAATCTAGTTTTTGTAACATAAAGGCTTGTTGACCTGTTCCTCTCCATCTCAGGTGTTGGCATTTCACCTCTATATCTTGAAGGTGGCAAAGGGCTTAGACCATAACCTGATCTTCATCTTCACAGTTATTGTAGTATGAAGCATCCCATATTGTCTCATACAGTTTAAGTAAATGATAATTAGGCTGGAGTTGAAACAGCGGCTGAATCTGTCTAACACAGTGATTCCCAAAGTGGGCGCCATCGCCCCCTGGTGGGTGCTGCAGTGATCCAGGGGGGCGGTGATGGCCACAGGTAGAAACATTAATACATATAGTACAGTACAGTAAACCTTTATTAGGCATAAATAATACATATATCTTTCTGTTTAATTGCTATTAAAAATTAATTTCCAGGGGGCGCTAAGTAATATTTTTTCTGGAAAGGGGGCGCTAGGCCAAATAAGTTTGGGAACCACTGATCTAACATCTGTGCTGCTGTCAGCAAAGGGTCATGTAAGTCTCATTGCCCAAATACCTCTCCTGCCCAGCTTGTGAATCCCAAGCCTCAGAAGTACAGGCTGGAGTTCGTTGGTCTTGTATAAAAATATCTTTGATGTGGCAATGGAGGACCACTGGAAGAGGAGCACTTTCTCTGCGGAACAGCTCCCTGGAAAATTCAAACCCAAAGTCCTCATAAGTGATCATCATCTCATGGTTCCGAATGCAATTTCACTATGGGAAAAGTATAGCTATACCTGTGGCATATTATCTCTCCACCAACTTGCATATCTGAAGAGTTAGCATGGACATGGCAAAGGGTTTAGCCACATTCTACACCCTCCAAAAGTATTTTACCTCTCTATATATTGTCAATATAAACAACTAGCAAGCTAAGTTGTCTATATGTTGAAATAGGACTTCTCCCACAGTTAAACGTGCACGTACTTGATTTGCGCATTCACAGATTAATGAATTATCTGTTGCTGTCATCACATCTGTTTCGTTCCTGTCATGTTGGTGCCACAGACAAATCTAAGATTGCTTGTCAAACTACAAGTGTTGTTGAAGTAATATTTGAAATATTTTGTGGCTTCAGGTGTCCGCTAAAAAAAAACCTTCCCTGTCACTGCCATTGTCCAAATTATATGGAGGAAGGTATAATTGACAGGTAATATTATTGCAAAAAAATTGAATCAATTAATGTTTCTGATCTTCCTTTCCCCCATTCTCCTGTGTTCCTTACCAGACATTGTTCCTTAGCTGTGATTAATGCCCTGGCTAACATAGCTGCAAATATACAAGGTGAACACCTTGTTGATGAATTGCTGATGAACTTGCTGGAACTGTTTGTACAGCTTGGGCTTGAAGGAAAGAGAGCCAGCGAGAGAGCAAGCGAAAAAGGCCCAGCTCTGAAGGTATGGCTTGAAGCAAATGAGTTCTTGGCTGATCTCCAGAATAAAGTAGTGGAAACAAAATTGTACCATGGTCTTTCGTGTATTCGCTTGTTTCGTAGGTGATGCAGCTTGCTATGGCAAGTAGGGCAGCCATGAGCCATTGTGGCTCGGGCAAGCTGCTGTGTGCAACATAGGAGCTAAAGCTGCTTAAGGGGATCATGCTTTCAGCACCTAAGTTTGTTAAAAGGATACATGAAATCAGATTGTAGAACGAGACAAACAAAAAGAAGTCTGATGGTTTGCAGAGTTCAGTGTTGTTGATTTTCAGGTTGTTACCTGTGTGTCTCTTGGTCTTGGCAAGCAGCCTTGAAACACATCGGATTTTTAATTGTGTTCAAAGTCCCATCCCCTTCATTTGCTGTGCCCTCTGTGGGTGTGATTCAGTGAAGTGCATGTCCAGTTTGGAAATGGTATTCCTGGAAGGCACCTCTCCATCTTCGGCTACCACTCTGATAAAAGAATGCCACTTTCCCCAGAGTCAGATGGACATTTAGAGAAGTGAGCAGGGGACCAAGGTAGCCGGGAAAACGGGGTCACCTCCAGAGGACCTATAACCTTCCTTTCCTTCTGTGGGCCTGATCCCAATAGGCCTGAATTGCTTTTGAATTTCCCATTCCTCCTATTCCTTGTCCTTTACTTGAAGTAGGGAACTGGTGGCAGCTGAGAGGCTGGGAGTTTAGCTCATTTGTGCAGCTGCCCCTTGGTTTACTGAAAGATGGCTAATGTAATGCTTCACAAAATTAGCCTAGATGGCTACTGTGGCGCAGTATGCTATAAGCAGGCTTGTGATGTGTGTAAATGCTCCTAAACTTTTGCAGAAAAAACAAAGCCACTCGGAGTTCTGAATTTATTAATTGGGCCTTTCTTGGCCTAATTAATGTGAAGTATCAGGAAACCTGCAGGAGTGACTCCCTTTGTTTGTGAAGATGCTCAGCATCTCATCAGAGCCTGATGCAGGTTTCGGTTACCACAGATTCTTTTGTAGGATCACTTTGTGTCACACGGTTGTTTTCTCACTAAGGCCCCTTCTGCACTTGCAGAGTAATGCACTTTCAATCTGCTTTCAATGCACTTTTCAGATGAATTGTACTGTGCGGAATAGCAAAATCCACTTGCAAACAGTTGTGAAAGTGGATTGAAAGTGCATTAGTCTGCATGTGCGGAAGGGGCCTAAGCTTTATTATGTGTTTTAATTTTCTAACTTTTTGCAAAACTCTTGAAATGTCTGTTTCTTCTTTCTCTTAGGCATCGAGCAGTGCAGGGAACCTGGGCGTGCTGATTCCTGTGATTGCCGTGGTGAGTATTTACTTGGGTGTTTTACATTCCTGAAATAATGCATGTTTTTGGAAGCAGACTACTTCTGAGTGATAACTGGCTGGAGAAATATGCCAGGTGATTTGTTTCTCTCTTCCCCTCCCCCAAAAAACTTATACTAGAAGGACTAATCAGTTTCCATCTTTAAAAATTTATTTAAAACATTATTATCCTGCTTCAAGGTGACAAACAGTTAAAATAAAGACATTGAAAATTAGTGGCTGAACTTGGGGCAGGCAGCTGTGAGGCTGAGTTTAAATACCAGAGTAGTTACGTTACTCTGTAGTAGCCAAAGTAACAATGTCATTGTGTCTTAGTCATTAAGTCCCATGAGCACTGAAAAGCCACAGGAAGGCTGAAAAGTGCTTTGTAAATCATCTGTTCATCATGGCTACTAGTTGATTAAGGAACTTGGTTGAAAGACAGCTTTGAAATTTGCTTTTGTTTTTCACGTGTGCACAGTAACAGTGGGTGAGAGAAGATGCTAAAAAGTGTGTCATGTATTGCGTGGGAATTTGGTGGCACCTTGCTGGGCATTTACTAAGTTTTTACCAAGTTCTGGGCATTTACCAAGTGGATAGGGCCAGGTGGAACTTCTGTCCTGTAGGACTTTTGATTGGCTATAATGTTTGGCTGTGCAAGTATTTTTTAAAGTTGTTTCAATGGCAGTTGCCACCACAATGTTGGTTTTGTTCTCTCACTTTTCTTTGGCAGTGTACTTTTAAAATTACCCTTCTTCTCCCCAACATTTAAGCTTTTTCTCTGTGTATGTGTGTCTGGTTCTGCTTCTGTGTCATAGTTCTAAAGGTTCCCATGAGCTCAAATAGGTCGGGGACTGCTCCGTTAAAGGATACGAGTACATGACACTTTTATCTTGTTCACTTATTAGAATTTTGCATAGAAATGTCATAAGCTATACCTGTACCATTTCATAACCTTGTAACCCAGTTCTGTGTGTGCACACGTTCATATCCTGCTGACTGAAAATTCACTTCATGCATTGGATGAAGTAGGCTCTAACCTTTGAAAGCTGCTTCCACAATAGAGTCATTAAAGTGCCTCCAAATTCCTCTTGGGGCTGCTGCAACAACCCCTCAGGATTTTATAACTGAGACATGGCTACAGAGGCGGGATCCAGCAGGTTCTCACCAGTTCCCGAGAGTGGGTTACTAATTATTTGTGTGTGCCCAGAGGGGGTTACTAATTGGGTCCGCTTTTCCGTCTCCACACTCTCACCTCCCCCTCTCTTCTTCTTTCTCGTAGCCCGGAGCTTGCCAGCTAGTAAGAGGAGGGACCCTTTAACTACTGTTGTTTCTGTTGGCAGTAGACGATACGACTTGCTATAATGAGTTTAAATTATGGACAGAAAGATACCAGCTGGAAATTAGGAACTTTTTTTTTACAGTAAGAGTTTTTTACAGTAACAGAGAAATTATTAATGCCCCGCCCCCGGAATGCCCCGCCCAGCCCCATTGGTGCTACGCCACTGTTTGAATCCCACCACCATGGGAACCTGTCACTAAAATTTTTGGATCCCACCACTGCATGGCTACTTGAGATATTGCATTTCTTATCCTGGATAGCTGTTTCAGATGTTACATTGTCTTCCAAACATGCTCATGTTTTAAGGCTGAGTTCTCAAAACTGGTCTGCTTGGGATGATGCAGACTTTTTGTGGCTCTAAAGCATGTGAGATCCAAGCATCAAATTTCTTCACCGGCTGAAGTGTTACAGGCTCATGTCAGATTCAAAAAAGGGCGGGATTTTTAATGCAATCCTCTAGCCGTCAGTCCATTGTGGAGTCAGGACTGGCGTCTACTAGAAACTGGGCTTTCTCATAGAGCTTTAGAACTCTCTCTGTAGAATAATTTATTTGACGTCGTCCTTGTGAGGTTTTTTATGAATTAGTGAGAACTTCTGTTTCAGGATAAGCTATATTTTTGATTCTGATGAACCTTGGTTATCTTGTGTCCTGTTTTTTTTTTAAATTTAATTGTGTAGTATTTGTTTTGGGGGAGGTATCACTGTTTTGAAACTTTTCTAGAAAGCCGTTTTTGTTGTTCGTAATACTATATTTTGTTCTTAATACTATATTGTTCTTATATACTATATTTTGTTCTATAATACTATATTAACTTTTACTGGGATGTAACATGAGGATTTCTCTATGATTTGATCTGTATATGTAGCACAACGTGTAGGAATATATGATGGAGTCCTAAAATGCTTCCATTTCCCTTCATAAGAACAGGGTACCATTTTTGAATGCTCCTCTTGTATTAAAAACTCCTTGCAGGAAGCAGAGAAGAGTTTGTATTTATATCTCTGCCTCTGGATTAGAATTTTGTTCATATAAAAGCCAATGCAGTTAAGAAGTCAAGCTGCATTTAAAATGTCCAGTGTGGCAAAGTTCACTGGTTTTAGTTTACTTGTAGCACGAGAAAAATAGCTATTTTCTAGAGGAAAGATCAGTTCCTTCCAGGAAAATATTGTTTATAGAGACATACAAATATGCTTTACTTCAAAATTATATTGGTGTTTGTCCTTTGCCCCTCTACTCTGGAATTTTTACTCCAACTATTAGACTATTGATGGAGTAAAATAAATATGGTTACGATCACAGAAGTTAATGGTTACATTAAATGTCTATAAACAAATATTTGGCTTTCTTGCACAATATACAATGATGACGAGTTTCCAGCTGTTGTTGCATGAGCCTTTTTAGTTTAACCTCTTTGGGCTTACTTGGGAATTGGTCTTGGCTTCAGTAAAAAAATTGCTTTTCAGACTTTTGGCTCTGCCTCACGAGTGACTTTTTTCCTCATCTCAGTGTAGAAGAAAACATGTAAAATAGGAGAGGACTTACGTTTCATTCATGCAGTCCCTGATTCAGTCTCTGGCATCTGTAGTTCAGTGGCTCTCAACCTTTTGGGCATAGGTGTCAAACTCGCGGCCCTCCAGATGTTATGGACTACAGTTCCCATCATCCCCTGCCAGCATGATGCTGGCAGGGGACGATGGGAACTGTAGTCCATAACATCTGGAGGACCGCGAGTTTGACACCTGTGCTTTTGGGTATCGTTTCCCATAAGTGGAATTGATTTCATATAGTGACCCATCCAGGGGCGGCCCAAAGTTTTTGGCACCCTAGGCGAACTATGACCTTGGCACCCACCTATTCCAGAATTCCATTTTCTATAATGTCCTGCCGGTATTTTTGAGAAACAAACAAACCTCACACAAAGGGCGCTGCTGCCCCTGCTGTGAATCTCAAACAAATGGTCAAGTACTCAGCCTTAACATTTGGCAGTTACATTTGACCACCCTCTCCTGCTCCATTACTTCCTTTAATCCCACCTAAGGTCCTTAGAAATTTGCTCTGGAAACCAAAAGGACACATTTCACTTGATTCTTTAGTAGCATTCAAATATGCAGTGAAGAAAAAAAATGCTAATTATTGTGGCTTATGCAAGATACCGTTTCTGGGAAGAGGTCCAAAATGTAGGTCAAAGCTCCTCTGCCAACTGGGTTGAAGCCAGACATTGAGGAGTGTCCCCCAGCACCCCCCCCCCCGAGGCATGGGTGCCCTCACCACTGGTGGGGGTGCCCCTTACATCGGTGGGGTGGGCATTCCCATTGGCTTGAGCCCACGCCACATCCAGTGGGGGAGTCATGCCCACTCCCCCTGGATTGGGTCCCTTAAATCTTCAGTGGGAGATTTTTATTCATGTACTTAGCTTTGCCATTGAAACTCATGAGATAAATGCTTAACATTGGCTGGCTTGTGACCGGAATTGTTGTCCATGTTGGGTGCCTTAAAATAGATTTGATGTTGATTGCAGTTTCTGTGTAATTGAGCTAATAGTTGCACAATCTAAATTATATTAATGCTAAAGGAAACAAAATCCGCTTTCAGGTTCAAATTCAGGATTTCAACACAACCATCTTATTATATTTGAACTAACTGTTTAATCCTGTGGATATTTAAAAAGATGAGAAAAATTATGTATCTAGCATTTTTGTAACGTCAGTGTCCACTACCTCAAAATTAAAAAAACAAGTAGTGCGTAGATATGTACATTATGTTCTTATACCACAGATAGGATCCAAGAACTCAGGCCCCAAGCATAGTGGAGGGAGCGGGGAGGGAGAATCTCTCATTGAAGTATTATGGTATTTTATTATTTCCCTCCAAACACTATATCTTTCTGGAATCCCACTCGGCTTGTAAAAGTTTGCGCCTGGCTCTATTGGCTGAGTTTTTTGATCCACGCAGCGGCCAAGTCCAGAATTGGATATACAGTTGATTGTTTTCCTTACTCAGAGTGGATATATGGAGCTGGATAGGCAGAGGAATAGGGTTACCAACTTCCAAGTGGAGCCTACAGATCTCCCAAATTGACAACTGTCCTCCAGACTACAGAGATCAGTTCCCCTCGATGATGTGGAGCTTTGGAGGGTGAATTCTATGACCCTGGATCCTACTGAGGTCCCTCCCCAGGTTGCCGTTCCCAAATTTCCTGGAATTTTCCAGTCCAGAGTTGGCAGCCATGGCGAGGAAGCATGTTACAAGCTTGCGTCAGAAAAACCACGCTTGGGCCCCTGGGGATTGCGGAACTCTGTACATTGATTTTGCTGTCCAGAGTGTAAATTTGTTCCTGTCTCAAACAGCAGCCGTTTAGAAAAGAAGTACACTTGCTATTGCAACATAAGTCTTATCTAGGGTCTCACTAAAATGTAGCTGGGTTCATGTTACTGCTTTTCTACACTAAACTCCCTGTGGGTAGAGGAGTTTCCTGATATCTATAAGCCCCAGAGTTTTTCCCCCGCTGGAAAACAGAGAGCTTATATTTCAGTAAATCCTGCAGAAGGACCAACTAAGAGCACAGTCCTTTGTGTTGAAGCGTGTATGTAAGCCATGCGTGTTTCAAGTTAAATGATCCTTCCTTACGCCTTACAATTAAATAATCTCTCGCTGTGGTTTCATTAAAACAATACTGTATTTTAATCCAATAACTTCTGTGATAAACAGGACAAAATCTACCAATAAAATAGTTACATTAAAATGTACTGGGGGCTCTGACTGGATAATACATTCCTGGATTGCTCCGTATTTGGTGGGAGCAAAAGTAATTTTTCCCATCCCACTTAACTGGCATGCCTGCCCTGTCTCCTTTGGGGAATAAATCATGCACTGTAGCCTTGTGTGAGTCCTGGTTTGAGTCTGAACCCTGTGTGAACATAACTTGTGGACACCTGGTGGGGTCTCATGCTGGGCTGGCATGTCAGGTGGGCACAGAAGGAGCATGTTCTTCTTCTACCCATCACACGTAGAGCAATACTCTAGAAGCGTATTGACTGACCTTGGCCCTAAATGGGGCCTAAACGTGGTTGCAAGGAGAATACATCTCTTCTTTTAATACTTGCTTGGGTTGGCAACTCTGCCTATGAAAAGCAGGCAGCTGGTGCGCTGCTCATAGACAAGAAATAAAAAGGGACGATCGACAACAAAGCGAATCTGAGCTGAGAGGGGCATGAAGCCCACGCTAGTCACAAACGCAGCCTCCGTTCCCTCTTCATTCACGGTAATAGTCCCTTGGTGATTAAACTGCCAAAAAAATAGTAAAATTAAAAGTATTAGCATTCATACAAAACACAATATAAATCTTTTGGGTGCTGTGGATTATTGGGAGGGAACAGATAGCATTCTCTCTCCTGACGTTTCACCTGCATCTGTGGCTGGCATCTTCAGAGCCACAGATGCAGGCGAAACGCCAGGAGAGAATGCTGCTAGAACACGGCCATACAGCCCGGAAACCACACAGCACCCCAGTGATTCCTGCCGTGAAAGCCTTCGACAATACATAATTATGTCTTGGTTACCCAAACTATACATCAGTGAAAAACCAGAGCCTAAATGCCAATTATTAGTTATTGTGAGCTTTGAAAATGTTAATAGTATTTCACATCTTGTTCTAACAACCCTGTTGCAGGTGGTTATCTTCCTGTTGCTGATGCAGAGAATAAGAGAAAGGGACCTACCTTAGGCTATGTCGTGAGTTTGTGGTGAAAGAGGGGTATAACGGGGGGGGGGGGGCTTCTTAAGAAGAAGATGGGAATTCCGAATCATATTCAAGGTCTGGGTTTTGACCTTTAAGGCCTTACGCGGCCTGGGACCCTCGTGACTTTCGACCGTGACCGCCCCATATGTCTCTCTAATTCCCTCGCCTCTGCGCTGAGCAGAGGCTAATTTACTGGTAGTCCCCGCTCAAGTGGACGCTGGGTAGGTTCTCCACGCTGGCCAGGGCCTTTACGTTCTGGCCCCGGCCTGGTGGAACACTCTCCCTCCAGTTGTCCGGGCCCTGCGGGATCTTGGTGAGTTCCGCAGGGCCTGTGAGACCGAAGTTGTTCCGGGCCGGCCTTTGGAGTAAATCCAGCCGCTGAGTATGGCTCTGTTCGATACTATCAAGATTATCCTCCTATGGAGGAGTCCATTACATCCCCAGGAGGGTTTTAAAGGAAAGGATTCTCCGGGTGCCTTTATTATGAAATTACCGCTGTTTTAATGAAATTTAGTATGTTTTATGTCGGAGTTTTATGGGCTGTTGTTGTTTTATTTGTATGGTTGCCCTAATTTATCTGTATTAATTGTTGTACACCGCCCGGAGCCCCTCGGGGACGGGGCGGTATAAAAATCGAAATAAAAAATAAATAAAAAATAAATAAATAAAGAGGAAGCGGCGTTTGGATTTATACTCCAGTTTTTTCAACCATAAGGAAACTGTCTCAAAGCAGCTTACAAACTCCTTCCCTTCCTCTCCCCACAACAAATACCTTGTGAGGTAGATGAGACTGCGAACGTTCACCCAGCAGGCTTCATGTAGAGAAGCAGGGAATCAAACCCGGTTCACCAAATTAGAATCTGCTGCTCTTTCATCAATACTCCACACTGCTTTGTGAATAGTTCCAGTTGTTTTGACGTGTGTGATTTGCCCTGGCTTCCTTGTTGTTGGCAAACAGGGGTTTTTACTTGCTTCAGCACTGTGGTTCTACCTGCGCCCCCCAAATTTTCCTTGATTGGTCTGCAGTCTTTGTGATACTTCTTTTGCTGTGACGTTTTGGGAAGGATCACAGAACATCTGGGCTGATTGCTGTGTGAGTGGGAAAATCTGGGTTTTCCCAATCCTGCCCACACAGAAGCCATTTTAATCTCTGTGGAAGCCCCCCCCCCCCACCCCACTAGGGATTTTTAAAGGGTTTTTTAAATCAATAGTTAGCATGTTGATATAGTGCATATTAGTACATATATAGTATATTAGTACATCTGTTTCAAGTTACACAGTTGACCAGTGTCAACTGGAAGCAGCACATGGGTTGCTTGTGTTGTGCAAAATCAAGAGACATTTCCATTTGCCCCACATTTACTTACTCTGTCGATGGTTATCCCTTCTGCTATTCCGGAATAATTGCCATTTTGGGAGAACAGCTCATTGATTCCCAGTGTTTTCAGATACTCAATCAAGTCGTAGCTTTTCTGCAGCGTAAATTTAGGCAGCACAACTTCCCTTGTTCTAGGCGAAACAGAACAACAACTCTTAAGTAAAGGCTTTTACGGAGCCCAGACTGCAAAACTAAAGCTATTTTTATGGTTTGCTCAGTCTGTCTTTCAGTACTGTTGACAGCATTTGTTCCCCTCTACCCTACATTTAAAGTCTGCACTCAATTTAAAAGGTCCTTTGTTTTCTTCTTGTTTGCCATTCCATAATTCTTGTTGACAGGGAGATGACAAGCTGGATTTGGATAAATGACAAGGATGAAGGGGAAGTAAAGTCAGTAAAGGCATAAGGCCAGATTTTTTTGGACCTCACAGAGAAGAACGAGAAAGTAGAAGCTCTCTGTAGTTCCCCTGCCTCTTCTGATCCTTCATGCTATTTGCCAGTTTACATGCTGCTCTTCAGGCATCTACCAGTATATGGAAAGGCAGCAAGCAAATACTTTCAAGTAAAAAAATAACCATAAGGGCTAGAAGAATCTATTTTAAAGAGTAGGCTGAGAGTTTGAGGAACTCCGGTTTCACGCCAGTCTCAAGGTTTTGTTTACGGCAAAACATAGATGAACGCACCCACCTCGATTATGGTCATATTCTAATATGCAACAATCGATCCCACGTTTTCAAAGGAATCCTTGCAGAATTAGGGGCTCAGTAAAAATTCCCGACCACAGCTTACCTGTTCGTCATGCTCTTCTGCCATCTCTCCACCACCTGTGGGGTCAGTTGCTTCTCCAGCATGTTCATGCCTGATGGTTTGTGCGGCAGGACAACCAACATACTGATATTACCTACATAGGGCAACTGGAGGATCGCACACTCGAGCTCATGATCAGCAGCTGCCAAGAAGTTGGCTTTGGTCTGCATCATAGGGATTTTCACAGACTGTTTCTCATTCAGACGGAAAGAGCGCTTCTGTGTCATTTCCATGGGAAACTTGTTTTCCCAGGTGCCTGCCAACATAGCGAAAATCTGTTGTGTGAATTACGCATGAGAATGAGAAGGTGTGATTCTACAATTGTGTGTTGCTCTCGGTATTTGTATATAAGAAATTCAAAAACGGGCATTTTTACAGTCCTTGTTTTTCTTAAGATAATTTCTATAAGATAATTAAGCAAAAATTAGAAATTGTATTGGAGCAAAAATTATGCAATTTGGAGGTTTGTAAATGATTCATGGAGAAGAAAAAGGAGGAGTTTGGATTTATACCTCCCCTTTGTCTCCTGTGGGACACTCAAAGGGGCTTACAATCTCCTTTCCCTCCCCCCCGCCCCAACAAAACCCTGTGAGGTAGGGTGGCTGATGAGAGTCTATAGCAGTAGCGGGGAACCTTTTTCTAGATGTTGCATACTATCAGCCCCTGCCAGAATGGCCAGTTGGCCATGCTGGCAGGGGCTGATGGGAATTGTAGTCCATAACATCTGGAGTGCCAAAGGTTCGCCACCACGGCCATAGAGCTATGACTATCCCAAGGTCACCCAGCTGGCATGTGTTGAAGTGCACAGGCTAATCTAGTTCCCCAGACAAGCCTCCACACTCAAGAGGCAGAGCGGGGAATCAAACCCGGTTCTCCAGATTAGAGTGCACCTGCTCTTAACCACTATGCCACTGCTACTCTCTAGATTGAGGGGTATGGTTCACCAGATAAGAGTCCACTGATAAGAGTCCACTGCTCTTGTGGAGGGGTGGGGAATCAAATTTGCTTCTCCAGATTAGGGTCTGCCACTCTTAACCATTACACTGTTCTGGTAAAGACCTGCGGCTATCTCGTTCTTTACCCTTACCAAACTATAGATTACCCATATGATGGCAAAAAAAAAAAACCACTACACCACGCTGCTGTCTTGCAAACCTTGCCTTATTTTGAAGTTTAAAGCATGAAGGTAAATACCCTTGTGAAACCTTCTGTTTATAAGTTATGATAGTGGCTAAAATCCTGTCGTTTAAAACGAGATCTCTAACTGAGGCATACAGTGGGAAACATCAAACTTCTGTTAAAAATGAACTCTGGATCTTAGGGTGAGGTTAATGCCATCTCTGGGTGGGGGGAGCTGAAATCCAGATTTTTTTAAAAAAAGAATGTTGGTTCCTAGGGGCATATTTGTAAAGCTCAGGATATTCATTTCACAGAGCAGCCGTGATAAAAGATAGTCCCCTATGTAAGCACCATGTCATTATCGACCCATGGAGCGGTGTCACACCACGAGGTTTATTAGGCAGGCTATGTTTGCCTTTGCCTTCACCAGTCATTTACAGCTGAATACAGCTGAGGATGGAAGTCTGACTCAACCTTGAACCAGCTACCCAAACCTGACTTCTGTTGGCATTGAATTCAGGTCACGAGCAGAGCTTTGACTACAGAAGGAGAATAAGAGTTTGATTTATCCCCCCCCCCCCCGCTTTTCTCTCCTGTAAGGAGACTCAAAAGGGCTTACAATTTCCTTTTCCTCCCCCCCCCCACAACAAATACCCTGTGATGTAGGTGGGACTGAGAGCTCCAAAGAACTGTGACTAGCCCAAGGTCACCCAGCTGGCATGTGTGGGAGTGCACAAGCCAATCTGGTTCACCAGATAAGCCTCCACAGTTCAAGTGACAGAGCGAGGAATCAAACCCGGTTCTCCAGATTAGAGTGCACCTTCTCTTAACCATTACACCACGCTGGCCCTCTGCAGTTTACCACTCCGTGCCAGATTTTTTAAAGAATGTCCATTTCCTGGGGACATCCTTGTAAAGATCAGAATGTTGTTTTCATGGATCAGCCATGGCGAGCTCCCTAAAAATATAGCACGTCCTACCCAGGGTAATATAAAGTATACTTCGGTGTTTCACTTTTCGTGTATGTATGTGTGTAGGATCTGCCCCATTTGGTCCAATGCTCTGCAATAGAGATCAGGATCGCTAACAACTTCCTGCTTCTGGAATGAATGCCTTCCTCATATATACGTACGCTGAAACTGTGCTTCTGGTAACTGGCAATCTTTGTCGATGTGTTATTTTAATAACAGATAAGTATATGGTTTAAGAGCTGATTCTACCACTTTTTCTTTTTCTGCTTAATCTCACCCAATTCTTATTTGTGTTGCAGTTCCTGTCCTGTGTGGGTTTTGACTACCTGGGTTTTACAATTCCTAGTGTAGCCTTTTGGGGCATTTTTTAAAAGGTCATTTTCTCCATCTTTCACCAATGGAAACAGTGGTACTATTTGAACGTGTATAGTTTATCCTGCAGGAGACCCTTCCACCATTTAGCTCAGTATTTCAACTTCACTGCAACAGAGAGGACTGTACTGACATCCGGCATTTTGAGATCTTTTTAACCTGGAGATGCCTGGGACCTTCCAAATGCACATGGGTTCTGTCACAGAGCCTCAACACCCCCCTAAATGAATGTTATTAAGCAGTGGTTCTCAACCTTCCTAATGCCCCAACCCTTTAATACAGTTCCTCATGTTGTGCTGACCCCCAACCCTAACATTTATCCATTTTACATATGGAGAACACTGATGCAGAGAGTCTTAGGCAACCCCTGTGAAAGGGTCGTTTGACCCCCAAAGGGGTCGTGACCCCCAGGTTGAGAACCACTGATATTAAGGTTAACAGCTTGATTCAACAGAGATGATATTTTGGTTGTCCAAATGAAGGCTGAACCTGGTCCAGACATTTGGTGTCCCACATAATGATCACTTTGTCATATATTTTGTGGGAAGCTTTTGCTTCTTTACCTTTGAAGTAGAGGCAATTGAGAATCATCATCAGAGTGTTGGGATTTACATGCTCCAGGGCTTCTTTGATTAATCCTTTGGTGAGCTTTGAAACACGTGCATTGGCTTTGGTAATGAAGGCTGGGTCTGAAAAATCAGCTGATTGGGGCTCAGAGACGTAATATTTTTTTATGTTGCTGATGAATTCACTCAGAACAGGGAATTGTTTTTGGATGTAAAGGTCATTGACCGACCTCAGAGTGTAGCCAAAGTTCCTTCTGAACAGACGGTGGGTGAGTTTATAGAAGAGGTTGTGAATGGTTGAAATGTTGTAGGTGGAACTGGCATTAATAAAATCTCCGAAGCCCAGAGATGTCAGTACTTCCTCGTGTGTTTGACCTCCCAGTCCCAAGGAAAGCATAGCCATGGCTGTCGAAATGCCAACGGGCGCCAAAAGGATGTTATCTGAAGAGTCGGCTTTGCTTTTCAGACTCCGGTAAAGATTGAAGCCAAAGTTTGCATTGAGAATGTTGAGGCGCTGAATTCTGGATTTTCCTGGGAAAAGCTCAAGAATATTCCCTTGTTTAATTTCAGGAGTAGTTTCTGGGACCGCATCAATTATGTCAAAGTAGTCTTCATTGAATAGTTTGTCCAAGTCAATATATTCGTATTCATCTTCTTCGACACTCCAGTCATTGGTCAAAGTATTTTCTCTGTGAAATTCTGGTGAAAGATGAGTTCCGTTGCCATAGGGCCCACGAGGAGTTAAAGAGTGAGTTCCACTAAGTTGTTCAAAATGGTCCCGCAAGTCTTTGACCCCACACAATGCAATTGTTACTGTGAGAGTGAAGGAGGCTGACCAAAGCTGCAGTTTCATCTTGATGGTCTGGAAATAGGAAAGTTCAAAAAATTACCATTAGACTCTTGGGAACCAAAAAAGTTACACCTTTTCAGACCATGTACACATAAACCTGCCTACATGCCAGGGATCATAGGCATAAAGACCTCTGTGGGATACCCAGCTCCTTTGAACATGGTGGGGTTTTGATTAATTACATTTATACCCCATTTGTTTCTCTGACATGAAGCTCAAAGCGGCCTTCCTGTTGGTCACCTATTCAGCCATAGGCCAGAGACTAATGTAGCTTCAGCAGTTTCTGTGCCCACCAATGTATTTTATTTATTTATTCCATTTAATTTTTAATGTTTTCATTTGTCACAAAGATCAGCCAACACCGATAAAGAAAGCAAAGTTGCAAGTCTAGATTCTAGTCTTCTGAAGCATTCCCAGGTGAACTTTTCTCCTCCCCCCTTCCTAGACAGGATTGGTTCTAATTGATGTTTTCCAGGACACTGAATCGATTGTTTGTTTTAACTGCATGTCATGTTATTCCAGTAAAACAACAGTGTTTTGTAATGTACAAAAGCTTCTATTTATCTTTGGCTTATTTAGTAAATACAGAGCGATTTAGCCTTGCAGGACCTGAAAATCTTGTTGCCAAATTTCTACTTTTCACATGGAAACTACTGCTCCATTATATCTGTCCATGTCTTTGTGCAGTATTCATATAACTTCAGGGTGCACTTTGATTTCACATTATGCCCATAATCATGAAGACGTCCTTACTGTTTAAATCAAGCTTGGAAGCATTCAGCCAAAGAATAGATTGACTAGTTCAAACTGATAGAAAAAATGGATGACAATTAGCTCACCGGCACCACTGTACACCATTTCTTGGCTCTGAGTGGCCCTAGAGGCTTGATGGGTGTCAGTAGAAGCCAGAGCTAGCAGAAATCCCTGTTGTGCAACACTTAAAGGTATAGCAGCCTTGTCAAAGTCTAGATTCTTGACCTGACATCATCATGCCTTGCTATGTCCAGGTCCCGTCCCTCCTGTCCATAGATTCAGTGAAAGTGTTTGACTTAGGCCACAACCCTACTTTCTTCCTGGCTGCTTCTCTCTTACTGCCCCCATTATTTTCCATTTGTCTCCCCCCTTTCTTCTGTCACTTCCCCTCCTGATCTTAAACATGGTGAGTTTTCCTGAGAATCACCCCCTCCAATGCCCAATCTTTTTTTTTGACTGTTTCTTCTGGCCATCTTCTAAACCCACCCTGCTCTGAGCTTATTCTTCTTTGGCGTTTTTCAGAAAAAGATATCCTGGTCCCTAAAACTCATATTAAATTACGAGCCAAACTGGCAGTTTGTCGTTCCTTCCACAGAAGCCGGGCTGCGGAACATTGTCACAGCTTTTAGCGCCATGTCCATGAGCAGCATTCGATGCTGTTGAATCATTGTTGTAGGAACCACAGTGCAATACAGCACTGACCCAAGAGAAATTCTTTGCCTCTGCTGGAGTGCGGACCAAGCGTCCGTTCCGCACGGCACAAAGAAGATGTCTGTGGGACGTCTTAAAAAGGGGCGACTGCCTCTTTTCACTCCATACACCCAAAATAAGACATTCAGGGGACGTCTTAAAAAGAGGTGACTTTTGGTGTCCTTTCTAGACAGCAAAGGTGTGAGAGGGGGGAAGAGGCTGTTTCCCACCTGACTGTTTTGCTCTCTGGTCAGTTCCACCCTCAGCTTGCGCCCGACATTTTGTGTGCAGTTGAAGGGATTCTCTGCGTTGCCAATTCCTGAAGGTTGCCCCTGGACTTTTGCTCTGCAAGCTCCTCTCCTGGGCACCTTTTCAGCTAAAAAGTACATTATTGTACTCAGCTGGTCCTGCTGATTCTGGCAATATATTGTTTTCCTATTTTTTGTTTTGGAAGAGCTGTCTTTGAAGATATGCTGACATGCACTAAAGAATGTTAGCTGCTCATAGGACTCCCATTGAAAAGCATTGGGCCTGTGGAGGACAGGTCTACTGCCCATTGAGAAGAGTTGCCCTTATTCTGGCTGTGTGGAACAGACCCACATTTGAACATTTGCACCTGAAGTCCCAGTTTCAGAAGTATGTTGTACAACCTGTTTGCATATCTTTAAATACATGATTCAGATGGTTTACAACAATAGCTGGTGCCAAACAGAAAACTGAAAATGAATGGTGTTTCCAGCCGAAGCATAGAAGTGCAAGGGATTGATTCTTATCCAGAGTTCTAACTACAAATTATTGTATTTGTTCAAACTGTTTGTTTTCATAAATGGCTATTCTTAGGGCTTTAGAACACAGAAATAAAACAAAAAATCTTGATTTCACAGTAACATTGCAAATTCTTCTGCACGAACCCTCTAAAAGACAAAGCTTGTGAAGAAATTTGGAAGGGGGTGAGTAGGGGGAGCAGAGATGGTGAGCACCAGAGGGAAATATAAGAATTAAAGAAAGTGTTTTTTCTTCATTTTGACAACACTTAACACTCATTCTTCAATCCCATTCGGTGTAAATTATGGTAAAAATGACTCCAGTGTGTATCTCGCTCTCTATCAGTGTGTATCTCGCTCTCTATAAAAGAGTACAAGAGGAGAGGGCATAGCACACCGCAGGCAATGAAGTCTATTGATACACTGGAATAAAACATCAGCTTGACAGTACCACAGGGATCCTGTTAATTGTTGCTGCTATAAACTAATATGACTACCCCTATAGAATTATTACCATGGGATATGGAGTTTAGTAGTAAAAAAAATCCCAAAGTTGTATCTGTTCTCCCCCACCCCCATTTCTCAGAGTCAGCTTGACTCTTCCACCCTTTCCTGTAATTTCAAACGAGAACTGAAAGACAATAGCTGCAAAATTCAAATTAGATGCAACTGGCAAGGACAGTCCGGGAGAAGTTATGGCAGACACCAACCTTTTGGGAGTTGTTTTGGGGGATTGTTTTTTCCCCCTATTCTGTTGAACGCCTTCGCATAGAAATGATATATCTCCAGTCTCAGCGTTTTCACCTGCTGCAGATCTCCCTGGATTCTTTTTAAAAGCTAATAATGGACATAAAAGTCCTTACATTTGGTCAAACGCTTCTGTAAATAGAATAGAAAGGAAGGATTTTGCCCTCTGGCTGTAGTCCCTTGTATTTCAAGTTGTATGAGAAGAACCCCCTGGGCTTCGTGAAGTCCTCTGTCACAAGACTGTGGGGCCGCTGCCTAAAAGGGAAAATGGGAAATCCCCTTTGCTGGATGCATGGGCTCAAGAAATACTTTAATACTTTGGATCTGAGACTACTTGTGTACTGAGGAATTATCGAAAGTTATATTTGGGGCACAGCCCAAAGAGAAGCAAATGCATACACTGTGTATATTATAGACATTTCGAATAACTTGATTTTGAAAAGCAAATATTCTCTAATCCTCAAGACTTTCTGCCAGAGGAGAGGAATGGTTTTAGTCTTGCTACCACTTCAGTAGTTATTGTTGAAGAGTTGTGTGATTCTCTTGAATACAGCAGTTGCAATAATACCTTGCAGGTATATTTTGGCTATTTAATATAGTGATCTACCTTGAGGGATATACCACTAACCTTAATGTTTAGTGATGTTTAATAGTCTTGCTGCATTGTGTGCAATAAACGCCCCCTTTTAGTTCAGGGAGATATATATATATATATATGTATGTATGTATGTATGTTTAAAGTTAGCCCATTTGAAAAGATAGAAATGGAGCCTTACCTCTGTACTGCTGCACCCAGTGGCCACAAGGTCAGCTCAAAAAGGTGAACGAATAGGATTGAATGCGAACTTTGGTGCTGTCTTCCTTGGATACGTCCTAAAGCAAACAGACTGTAAATCAATCACAGCCATACTTACCTTGTCAGCTAAAATGCCTTGACTTGACTTTGCTGCCAGTTGCTTTTTCCCCTGCATGGTCATGTTTGTTTAGTTCTATGGTCAGGAGCAAAACAGACCTTAGGGTTAGATCCAGACTGAATTTTCCGGGGGCAGAATGGAGCTTTCCTCACTCTTCCCTCCCTCTTCAGCCTGCTGATCTCCACAAAAGGCTGCTCCTGGGGAAGAGGGTAACCCAAGGAACAGCATAAAGGGGAACAGTGAAAATTGCCAATTTAGTCTGAATCCAACCCTTAATTTTAACATGCAGTTGACGTTTAGGGGGTTTATAAACATTTGCTAATAATCGTAAGGATGTCCTTACATTGGGGCTTATTTTCTACCCTGCCACTCATTTCACATTTAGGTCCACTAAGAAAAATAGGAAGACTGGGAGTCAATGCACATACAACAAACTTTTGCAATCTGTTTTTGTGAACTTAAGATCTGTTGGCTCCTTCCCAAGAGATAATTTGACAGTGATCTCCATGAGAGAGTGATAAGGGCAATCTGTTGACTGCATACCTTTTCTCTTGCTTTTTCTTTCTTAAATCAATGATACCTTTGAGTGGTTTCTAATTGGAAAGGAGGAAGAGGTGAGGGAAATGGCTTTATCTTTTCCACTCTGGTGGCTTTCTTTTAAAATCCTGAATTGCCAGCGTGGTAGCAATTAACTTTACCCCCTCCCCCCTTTGCCCCGTTTTTGTTTGTTTATAGCTAACAAGACGCCTGCCACCCATCAAGGAAGCTAAGCCCAGGTTGCAGAAGCTCTTCCGTGATTTCTGGCTGTACTCTGTGCTCATGGGATTTGCTGTGGAAGGCTCAGGTATTCCAAGCACTCTTGTTCATCGGGAGGCGGGGGGGGGGGGTCAACAAAGGGACCATCAGGTACAGTTGCAAGAACCTGAGAAGTCCTTAGACATTTGGAGGAAATTGCTGAAATATATGATTTATTCTTCACAGTGTCAGTTCACAACGGATGCAAGTACCCAGCTTGTGTTTTGTATGTAGAAGGACCCAAGCTCAGGTTCATTCCGCACATGCAGAATAATGCACTTTCAAACTGCTTTCAGTGCTCTTTGAAGCTGTGCGGAATGGCAAAATCCACTTGCAAGCAGTTGTGAAAGTGGTTTGAAAACGCATTATTTTGTGTGTGCGGAAGGGGCCTCAGTTTGCTGCATATGCAATCAAAGAAGCTTGGGTTGTGTGTGCTGGGAAAGTCCTGTGCCTAAAACTTTAGAAAGTCAGTTCCTGTCAATGATGCAGGTGGCAGCTTTATCTGATCAAATAATTCCCAAGTAAGGTAGTAACAAGTGACCAGTTTCCCTGTGTTCCCCTGTGTTTGCATGGGAAATCAGAGACAAATCGTAGAGGGAGAATTCCACCAATAAGGGTAAGGCAAAAGTCTACATGCTCACTAAAAGTCTGCAGTTGGGTTAGAAATTGGGGCATTGAAGACCCTTGATAGACATTTTGGATGAAATCGAAAAAACCATGATAACAATAAATTTTATTTATACCCCTCCCTTCCTCAGCCAGGCCGGGTCAGGGCGACTTACAGCCTTACAATACAAGCATGTAAATAAAAAATTGAAATTTAAAGCGACAATTAACATGAAAATACTAATAATCAAAACATTCCTAAATTGGTGCTAGTTCCGAAGGTCACCTGTTAGACGATGGTCCAGGCCATCATGAGTTGTTGACATATAGATTTGAGGGATAGAAGATCATCAAAACATAAGATTTAATGGAGAAAAGTGGAAGTTTATCAGTAATAACAATTAAGAACTAATGTTACATAAGTTATTAAAGAGCGAGTAGCATTATCTGCGTGTGTCAATACTCAGTGCCGGAGAAATCAGGAGCCCTTTTGTTAAATGTATTTTGTGAGTTCCTTTTTTTCTTTTTCGTTCATAACTTTTAAAGTCTGAATAATAAAACCTCATTTTAAAAAAGAAATTGGGGCAGGGGGAATCTTCCTTTATTTCTGTAATGTCATATACACTGTGGCTCCTCAGAATGAGCTGTTGCTTGTCTGAGGTAGTATTTTGACATATGTGGAAAGAATAATCTCAGCAGCAACAGCACACAAAGTGGAGGCACGAGTTTTAATCTTGGTCAGTTCAATGGGGCTCAAGTAGCAAGAGGATTAGATCCTTCACCTTTATAGGGTTATTTGGTTTGAAACAAAAAAAATTAACCGTAGAAATATGATATTTATGTTACATTCTTTGTTAATTTTATCGCTGTGTTTTAATTTTAATTTAATGGGGTTTGTTTGTATGGGTTGTAAGATGTAATTATGTTGTGCACCACCCAGAGCCCTCTGGGGGTTGAGCGGTATACAAAACCCATAAACAAACAAACAAACAAACAAATAAATAAATATTCTTGTTACAAAATATAGTCTTTGTTTTTTTTGGTCTTCGTGTCACTTCAGGTCTTTGGCCAGAAGAGTGGTACGAAGGTGTTTGTGAGATAGCAACCAAATCACCACTGCTGACATTTCCTAGCAAAGAACCTCTTCGCTCTGTCCTTCAGTACAATTCTGCCATGAAAAACGACACTGTCACTTCTGTAAGTATTTTTTTTTCAATAATTAGAAATTCGTGTTGCTTGTAAATATTTCAGAAAAAAACAGTCAAATAGCCTGCTGGTTGTGAACTGGCAGCTGAGGAGAAAATTTGGCTTCCTTGTTTTTCTTATGTCTGCTGACATTTTCGAAGTTGGGTGACTTGGTTTTCGGCGTTCATGCCATTTTGGAAGCTGTTGATATTCAATCTCATTCCTCTAAGCCACAAACTGCGGGTGGGATGCTGGCAAAAAGATCCACATGTGTGGTAAGGGGAGCAACTATCCCCTCCTAAGGAAGCTGTGCAGCTCTATCACTGTATACAGTATTACAGTATTTTAAAGTTTGTACTTAGTATTTTTATATATTTAAAGATTTTATTATTATTTATTGTAATTTTATGTTTTAACCCTCCCTGAACCCTGCAGGGATAGGACGGGATTGAAATTGAATAAAATAAATAATATACTGCTCCTAGGGAATCTCTTGACCCCAAAGAGCAGCATTTCATGGGGACATTTTTGGGCTGCTTTAAGAGGGTGGAGGTGGAGAAGTTGTGTTCGCTACAAAGAATTTACCGTAGGTGAAATCCATGTATAACTTGATCACATCCATTCTTTTGTCTGCTTGTGTAAAAATAGTCATTGGAGGACTGCATAGCAATTATACTGTACACTTATTTATCTTAGGCCCCTTCCGCACCTGCAGAATAATGCACTTTCAATCCACTTTCACCATTGTTTGCA
Source organism: Sphaerodactylus townsendi (assembly GCF_021028975.2). NCBI lineage: Eukaryota > Metazoa > Chordata > Lepidosauria > Squamata > Sphaerodactylidae > Sphaerodactylus > Sphaerodactylus townsendi. Next base: position 43,707,098 of record NC_059437.1, read on the forward strand.
AGTGGATTTTGCTATTCCGCACAGTAAAATCCAGCTGCAAAGTGCATTGAAAGTGGATTGAAAGTGCAATATTCTGTATGTGTGGAAAGGGCCTTATCCTGTCTTGCTTTTATGAACTCAACGTGGCTTATGTGGAGTTCCAGGCGGTCTTCCGTTCAGTCCTTGACAACGCCCTGGCCACCTCCGCTTCGTCATGGTTGCTGCCTTCCGTGCCCTCTGCTTCATCCCTGTATTGGAACGAGTTTCACTGTGCTGCATTAACATTCTTGCACCTCACTGCTTATAAGCCAGAGAGTCGCTTCTTTGTCTTCCCCCGAGGGTGCACTTTGATACATCCTTTGAGAACAAAAAGGTTTTATGCTTTTCCTGTTCAATTCACTTTGTACATAATTTAAAGTAATGGCTTTTGAAAGGAGTTCAGTAGAGTGAGTAACTTGAACATCGTTGAGGCTGCCAGAAGAAATACTTGCTGCCAACTCGGCTTGGCTCCAGCACTGAAACTTGGTTGTTTTGCCTCTAGGCTGAACTGAATGAGTTACGGAGCACCATCATAAATCTCTTGGATCCTCCTCCAGAGGTGTCTGCCCTGATCAATAAGCTGGACTTTGCCATGTCAACTTACCTGTTATCCGTGTACCGTCTGGAATGCATGAGGTATTTTTTGAAAGCTCCCTGCTTTTATAGCTTTCTTCTTTGTAGCTTTAATTTCCGGAATTTTATGCATTTTAATTTTTGTCCAAAATAAGGAATGGATCTATCTCGTACAGTTTTATCTTGTTCTCTAAGGAGCTCAAGATGGCACTCCTTTCCCCATTTTATCCTCACAACAACCTGGTGAGGTAGGTTAGGCTGAGAGCTAGAGCGACAGCTGGCCCTAGGGCACTCAGCAAGAAGCTTCATGGCAGAATGGAGACCTGAACATGGTTTTCCAAAATCCCAGTCCAACATACTAACCTAGGGGTGGCCAATCTATGGTGCTCCAGTTATTCATGAACTACAATTCCCATCAGCCCCTGCCAGTACAGCCAATTGGCCATGCTGGCAGGAGCTGATGAGAATTGTAGTCCATGAACATCTGGAGCACCATAGGTTGGCCTGTTAACAACGATATAGGTCTGTGTCCTAATGCTAAAGCCGATGTCACTACATTTAATGAATGTTTGTTGTACCGTGTTTTCCCGAATATAAGACAGTGTCTTATATTAATTTTTGCTCCCAAAGTTGTGCTATGTCTTATTTTCAGGGGATGTCTTATTTTTCTGTGTTCTGTTTGTCGGGCATGCTTCCAAACAAAAACTTTGCTATGTCTTATTTTCGGGGGATGCGTTATATTTCGCACTTCAGCAAAACCTCTACTATGTCTTATTTGTCGGGGATGTCTTATATTCGGGGAAACAGGGTATTCTGTTGCTCCAAAATAACTGCTCTTGCTATTGAGAGCTGATAACATCCCTGGAGGCCAGAAAAACTAAGGCACAGAGGACTGACACTATGGGAACGTGTTTGTTGTTTAATAATAATGAGCATTTATTTAATAAATCTTCCAAAATTATTTAGATATGAAATATTGTTGATAATCACTTGGGGTATTTTTTATGAGTAAAGTGGAATTCATGGAATATCAGCTCCTGATAATTGCATGAGCCAGCTCAGACTTGTGTGGATGTTTCATTTTCAGTATTGAGAGGAGATACTCAATGCCAGTATGAACGTAGGAAGTGATTGGCTGGGTCAGAATCAAGGTGATCTAACATTCTTTCTCCAACAGTAGCTCTCTTTATGCTTCCATGAGCTCTTTAATGCCTTGATTTTTGGCCCAAGCATCCTGGTATTCCAGGCACCAGATTCTGTCCATTTAATAGCAGTGATAATAATTGTTAACATTTATAGAATGTTTTCTGAGTTCACAGCACTCCACTTGTAGCATTCAGATGTAACTTCTAATCAGGGTGTTCACACGCCCGATTTGTTCCTGGACTCACACATGCTGTCATTCTCCTTTTTCCACTTTCCCCTTTTCACTTGGACAACTGTGGCTACAAACTAACTTTCAAGAGACCAGGCAGCCAACCACAGTGTCCCACTGCTCCAAAAGAGGCTCCTCAGCAGGGTGGGGAGACTTCAAAAGCATAAAAGCCGACTTACTCCACCCAAACGGATGACTTAAGTCTCAAATCCCGGTCGCTGGTATAATGTGACAAATGACTGGGTGGGAGCCCACTAACATTGGCTCCTCCCTCTGCTATGCTCCTTCTGTGCTGGCGGTGGCAGGGGTTGGGACATTGGTGTTGTGTCTGGCACCATGTCCCAATGATGGGGAGGGCCATGGTGGCCGCACACCAGCAGTTTTGTCCTGCCACCAGGGCAAGTGCCCCAGGGAGGGCAGATTCCCCTGTGCAGCCACATGCCACTTCCACAGGTGGATCCCCCCCCCCCCCTTTGGATGGCACCACAAGTTACATGCAGCATATAAATTCAGGGGTATGGGATAACCAGAGCTGGTCCATTCCCACGTCCAAATCCAGATTGTGAACTTGGATTGATCTCTGGCTTAGAATTCTGTCTTGTATCGGAGAACTAACTCCTGTTAAATTGGGCATCTATATTTTTATGAGTCAGGTAACAAGAAGTGGTTTCTAGCTGGGATACTGTACATGAGAAATGAAGAGGGGCAGGTTTGCGTACATGCTGTATTTATGCCAATTAAATGTCCGTAAGCAGCCTTGGGAAAAAGGGTACTTAATGAAGTGATAAGTTTTAACCAAGCCCCATTTGTTACTTAAACTTGTTAAATTAAAATAGTACAGGAAAAACACAGCATTTTGACAAAATACTCCTGAATTAAAAATAAATAATTTAGAAAAATATACTTAAATGCTATAGGGGAAAAAAGGGAGGGGAACAAACTTAACTAAGAAGGTTAAACTAAAATAGTATGGGGTAGGGAACAAGCGGTAATTATTTTCTTTTCTCTTGCCTGTGAAATACATAACTGATCATTGATTTCCTAGGGTATTGCGTTCAACAGACCCAGATCGCTTTCAAGTGATGTTTTGCTATTTTGAGGATAAAGCTATTCAGAAAGACAAATCTGGTAAGGCGCTATTGATTCTATTGAAGTAGACATGTTTGTTTTCCGTAACAAAATAAATGTGCATGCGCTAACTTCCTTTTGTATGTTTTCTTGTAAACACTAGACTGTAGAATTAAGCAAGGATATGCAACTGTGCTTAAGGCTGTGTTAGGAAGCCAAGAATGCGTTCTGAGTAACTTCCTTATGAAAAAGTAGTCAGGCTCAGTAACAAACGTTCTTGTCATCTAGCATGCTGCAAGTGCTTTGCATTTCTGGAACATGTGACATTGCATACAAATTGGCATTTGCTTATAGATGACATGAAAATTTCAAAGGAGCGGTGTAACATGGGCAGCGTAATCCAGGTTCCCAGGCAGCTGGGGACAGTGGTGCTGCAGTGCCACCCTGCTGCCTCCAGAGGGCTTTCCAGAGGTGTGGGAAGGGAGGAGAACCCAAAAAACCTTCCCATTGCTGGAACCCCTCCATAAGGCTCAGTGGATTTATGCCACTCCAAAGAGTGGTGTGAGTCAAAGGCACAGGCCACTGTGCACTTGCCCACAAACCTGGGTTGGAAGCTTACAAACATCGGCTCCACCCCTGCCAATGCCCCTGCCATGACCCCACTACGCTGATGGAACTGGCGATGGCGTGAGAGCGCTGATACAGTGCTCAGCGTCACATCCAGGTGATGTGTTTGCTCCTCTGCCAGGGTAAGTGCCCCAGGGAGGGCAAATCTGCCGATGTGGCCCTGCACCGCCTCCCTGGGGTGGACTGGGCCATAAAATGTGCAATTGCATCCTTTCTTACACCTTAAAAGTATCTTTTCCTTTGGGTGAAAGTCTGAACAGAGTGAATGAGCATCTCTGGCTTACAGTCTGGAGGCGGGATTGTTTAAGATCGCATTGGATTCTCTCCTTAAGGAATATTGAACATGCAAGCAGACATCTGGGTATTCAGGGTCTAAACTGAGTTTTACCATTTCTGCATTTCCCCCATGGATCAAATCACTTTCCCCTGTTTTTTTACTGCAATGCTTTTTCCCAGTGACATATTGGGAAGATGCAGTTATCTTTGTATCTGTCTGCCATCTCCTTGATGCTCTGAACAGAAATGGGAAAACAAGATAACGAAACTGTAATGGGGGAGTGTGGTGTAATCAAATGAGCAGTTTCCGGTGGACTGCTGGTGTTTTAGATTGTTGTCATTCATGTTTCCCATAATAGATTAATAGAGCTTGAAAAGGCACTTAGCTCTAAAAGATACTTTTATATTACTTTATTAGCATTTTTAGGTCCTTCAAAATTCCTTACCAGTCAAATGACTGATTGGCTAAAAAAAGTATTTTTGTCTTTCTTCAACGCTTCACGTTTCCTTTTTTAAAGGCATGATGCAGTGTGTCATCGCGGTTGCAGATAAGGTGTTTGAAGCTTTCCTCAGCATGATGGCTGACAAAGTAAGTTAGCAGATGGTAAAATTAATTGTGTTTATGATAGTCCTGTGGATCAGGAGAAAAAATGGTTGTAAATATTTTAAATACATATAATGGGCTAGCTCTGAGACCATCCAAGGTCCAGAGTGCATTTGCACATATCTCTTGATCCAGGACTTTTCAGTCTTGATCTGTTGCCTTGCTAAGTTGTTGGGCTATTAGCACAGGAGTATCTAGGGACAATGGAGCCTGGGGCAAAATCTGAGCCCCCCCCCCCCCCCCGGATCCATTTTCCCTACATATGTGGGGGGGGGGAGAGATTGAGTCATCTACCGATCTCACAGAGGAGCGCCAGGTTGGCAACAGCGCCCATGTCTACCCCCCAAAGCCAGCAAGGCACTCAGGTCTACCGCCTGGAGGCGGCAACAGTGCCAGGTCTACTGCCTGGAGCCCCCTCCCCCCAACATGATTAGATGGTGTGCTCCTGGGGACATGTGGCACCATATGTGCCCCTGAGTGGTATGCCCCTGGCTGTTAGTTATCAGATTAGTTTCTGTGCTGTTGAACTGCCTTATTGGACAAGGAAGAGCTGTTGAATGGAAAGACATTTTTTTTCCAAGGTGGCTCTCTCACAGCACCATCTTTTTGTCCCACGTTATAAATCCTTCAGAGTAGCAATGAATAGTGATTTGTCTTCTGTTATTGCGATTACCTTGGGAGTACGCATGTTGCACTAAAATGTGGGACAGAATTGTTACAAATTCAGGAGTAAAATAAATGCCCATGCATTTAGAGAAATGTGCGTTTGAGCTGTGGCCAGGAAAAGAGCAAAGTCGACATTTACAAGGCGATGTGGTTGGATAATATTTCCTTTCTTATCTGGGATTAAATAGCATTGAAGTTCTGGCCAGCAGGAGAACCATCTGGTGACCCGATTAAAACAGAGGGTCCTTCAGGGGAGCTGGTTTCAATACAAAACATCGACAAAAGCCCTGAGTTACTTGCAGGAGCTTTCGAGGAGCAAATCTGATGATGAGCAAGTGGAGCATAGATTCAGTGGCCGATTGTGGACAGGGAAGCTGGCCTCCTCTCTGCCCCGCCGCAGCATCAGGGGTGTGCCTGAAGTGCTCTTGCTTTCCGTGGGGAAAGCCGAGAACAAGAGCAGTAGGCGCATTGCAACTTCCTTGTACGCTGGTACAAGGAAGATTGCCGTGTGTCACTTCTGTACCCTGCGCGCAGCAACTTCCTTGTACGTCGATACAAGAAAATTTGCTGTGCTGGAGTTCAGCTGCCAGTGTGCCGTAATCGGCCTTTGCATAATTGGCCCATAATTGGCAAATTCTTGTAGGAAATAATGGTTAAATTGATCACAGTGCAGGAAAAAAATGGATGCATTGTAACCCTTTGCTTTTTATCCAGCATGCTTTTCTTTATTTAAGATGTTTCTTTTTTCACGCCTCAGCCCAAGCATTCTCAGGGGACAGCTTCCAAGCATAATTGAACCCTGATTATAAAATGGATGAAACAATATTACTATAAAACAATAAAGCAACATCATTCAGCAGAAGCAGGGAAGCAATAAAAGAGACAACAAAATCAATATAGGTTTACAGAAAATACCTAATGAAAGCAACATAAAATGTAAATTTTAAGCACTGGTTTATTATCTCTAAAGCAACAGCAATAAAATTTTATGGGATTTTTTTTTTAACATCTTCAGCCTAAAACGAAAGAAAATGAAGAAGAGCTGGAGAGACATGCTCAGTTTTTGCTGGTGAATTTCAACCACATTCACAAGAGGATCAGGCGGGTTGCAGATAAATATTTATCAGGCCTTGTAGATAAGTGAGTATCAATATTGTCCTTGTATCGTCGAAGGCTTTCACGGCCGGAATCACTTGGGTGCTGTGTGGTTTCTGGGCTGTATGGCCGTGTTCTAGCAGCATTCTCTCCTGACGTTTCGCCTGCATCTGTGGCTGGCATCTTCAGAGGATCCTCTGAAGATGCCAGCCACAGATGCAGGCGAAACGTCAGGAGAGAATGCTGCTAGAACACGGCCATACAGCCCGGAAACCACACAGCACCCAACCAATATTGTCCTTGTTGCAAAGACTTCTTGCATTGATTGTTTTGGGTTTAGAGAACGACAGAGGGGCAATTGGAAGTCCTTTGGTTCATATACTTGATCAATCTGTGTGAATAATTAGCATCATTTACCCCATACATCCCTGTGCTGAATGTTCATATAAGAAGAGTGGTGCTAGATGTAAGACCACTGGTCCAGAATATCCTCTTGGCCGCTGTGAGAAGCCCACAAGCCAGGCTTTAAAACATCCCTTTTTAAGATGGTACCTGCTGGGCCCATGGCTGCATTACCTAAAGGCAAACTGAAAAAGCTTATCTTTAAAACTATCATTTTGTGCATGTGCAGGTGTGTGCAAATTTGTTTGAATTTATTTGTGCAAAATTGTTTGACTTCATTTGAAATGCCCGTGGCAGCCAAAGACAGAGTCTTTTGATTGAAGTCTATAAAATGATGCATGGGGTAGAAAATGTTGACAGAGAGAAATTTTTCTCTCTTTCTCACAATACTAGAACCAGGGGGCATCCATTGAAAATGCTGGGGGGAAGAATTAGGACTAATAAAAGGAAACACTTCTTCACGCAACGTGTGATTGGTGTTTGGAATATGCTGCCACAGGAGGTGGTGATGGCCACTAACCTGGATAGCTTTAAAAGGGGCTTGGACAGATTTATGGAGGAGAAGTCAATCTATGGCTACCAATCTTGATCCTCCTTGATCTCAGATTGCAAATGCCTTAGCAGACCAGGTGCTCAGGAGCAGCAGCAGCAGCAGGCCATTGCTTTCACATCCTGCATGTGAGCTCCCAAAGGCACCTGGTGGGCCATCGCGAATAGCAGAATGCTGGACTAGATGGACTCCGGTCTGATCCAGCAGGCTAGTTCTTATGTTCTTTTCAATGGTGGCATCTCACCTTTGGAATGTTCTTCCCCCTTGAGGTGCACCTGACACCTGTTTTCCTTTCCTTCAGAGCCCAGGCTAAAAAAGGGGTTTTATATCTCTTAGATGATTTTATGGTCTTCTGGTCTGTTTTATCAATATCCTTTTAGGCTTTTTGATGGCTATGTGTGTTGTGCTGGTTTACATGCTTGGTTTGTCTTTGAATTGTTTTGTTTTATGGTTTTAGTGGTAAGGTGTCACGAGCAGGTCTCTGGAGAGGTGGCATATAGGTTTTCCAAATTCACATTTAAAAATAATGTTTTTTTAATTGACCGCTCTAGAGTAACTGCTTTTTTTTTTCAGTTTTGGACTGTATTGGAAATCCTCCTCAGTCCTAGCCAGTCTAGTTGCTAACTAGTGTGTAATTTGAGCAATTTAAAATTTAGCATTTTCTGTAGGAATAAGATCTGCTCTTTCCTAAACAAATACGTTGTACTTGCTCTGTATCCCTCTGTCTCTTACTTTTTTTTAAAGGTTCCCCCATTTACTTTGGAGCGGAACTGTGTTGAAAACCATGTTAGATATCCTTCAGACTCTCTCACTGTCTCTGAGTGCGGTAAGTATTTAAGTGTTGATCATTTGTTACTGGGTTAATACAGTATTTATACGGTTCTGGCCAATGGTAAATGTATGACAGAACAAGTGTCTAATGCAGTGGTTCCCAAACTTATTTGACCTACTGCCCCCTTTCCAGAAAAAATATTACTTAGCGCCCCCTGGAAATTATTTTTTTAAAATTTTAATAGCAATTAAACAGAAAGATATATGTATTAATGTTTCTACCTGTGGCCATCACCGCCCCCCTGGATCGCTGCAACACCCACCAGGGGGCGGTGACGCCCACTTTGGGAATCACTGGTCTAATGCAATATACATAAGATGAGAAAGGGGGAAAAAAAAGAAAAATCGCCATTTCATTGATATATAAAAGGCACTTTTGCACATGCAGAATAATGCACTTTCAATCCACTTTCAGTGCACTTTGCATCTGGATTTTACTGTGCGGAATAGCAAAACCCACTCACAAACAACTGTGAAAATGGATTGAAAGTGTTTTACTTTGTTTCTCATGTCCAATCCTAGATTCTAAACTGTAAATTATTCTTGTTTTGGAAGCAAGAAACAATGTTCAAATCCAGAATTTAATGATAGTTTGGAATCTTGTTTGGTAAGCAAGAAATGAACAACCACCCCCGTTTTTGGGGGTTTGAGGTACAAAAATTAATTCATTTTTAACGTGTGTGGGATGCAGGGTGGGAATATGCAAGTCTGATGACTTAAAGGCTCATACTCATAATGAAAAAACTATAATTTATCATGATCCTTGTTAAAAAGTTGATTTTTCTGTTTCAGGACATTCATAAAGATCAACCATACTATGACATACCAGATGCTCCGTACAGAATCACTGTACCTGACACCTATGAAGCCAGAGAGGTAAGTCTGGCCCCATATGTCCCACATCGGTCTCTGCGCTCGGCAGAGGCCAATTTACTGGAGATCCCCGCCCCCTCTATGATGCGGCTGGCCTCCACCAGGGCCAGGGCTTTTACGGCTCTGGCCCCTGCCTGGTGGAATGCTCTTCCTCCAACTGTCCGGGCCCTGCGGGACCTACATGAGTTCCGCAGGGCCTGTAAGACTGAGTTATTCCGCCGGGCCTTTGGGGAGGCCGGCTGCTGATAGGTGCCCATTAACAACTAAGATCCGCTGTTCCCCTCTCAGGGGAGTTGAGGAGTTAATGGCTAAACGCCATCTGTTTTAACTGACTATGAATTAGGAGCGCTGCTTTTAACTGATATGAATTTTAGTATTTTATTTTGTTATCCGCTTTTTATTGTGATGTAAACTGCCCTGAGCCCTTTGGGGGAGGGCGGTATAAAAGTGGAACTAATAAATAAATAAATAAATAAATAAATAAGTGCATCCAAAAGGTTAATATCTGTGATCCTCCTCTGTTATTCTTTAGATGGAGCTTGAGCATTAACTGTAGGTGTTTATGTATTGGTTAGTTATTTATTCGCTCCTGTTGTTATAACTGTGTTTATGAAGGTTTTATGTATGACGCCTTGTGTTGTACACCGCCCAGAGCCCTTCGGGGATAGGGCAGTATACCAAATTAAATAAATAACAATAATAACAAATGGATATATGCTGTTGTCTTTGGAGCGGTGCCTGTGTTTTTAAAGCCTGTCGTCATCATTTTTTTCTTCCAGATACTTAATACTTGAAAGATGTTTTCCTTATTTCACAAGCACCTGTTACAGCATCTTAGAGCTTTTGTTTCCAGACAGCTTTTGAATATAGGAGATGAGTGTTGCCTTCTAACAGTGTTGGCCTTATGGTAGTTATTGTGTCTCTGACTGACTATTTTCTATCTCTATTTTTTAAGAGCATAGTCAAAGATTTTGCTGCACGCTGTGGAATGATCTTGCAGGAAGCCATGAAGTGGGCTCCGTCAGTCACAAAATCTCACTTGCAGGTAACCTCTTCAAGTTATTTATTTTTGTTATTTACATTATTTGTAGTCCATCTTTCTCGCTGGGACTCGAGACGGATTGCACAAAGTGAGTCAATGCCGTCAACAGGCTGGGATGTTCCATAAATGTACAGTCCACCTTTTTCAGTGGGACTCAAGATGGGTTACGCTTAGGCCCCTTCCGCACATTTCACAGTTGTTTGCAAGTGGATTTTGCTATTCTGCACAGCTGCAAAGTGCATTGAAAGTGGATTGAAAGTGCTTTATTCTGCATGCACGGAAGGGGCCAAAGTGAGTCAATACAATCAATAGTCTGGGACGTTCAACAGACAACCAATCAGAAATCGAAAACACTGAACTGAATCAAAGCATAAGTGTTAAAATGACACATTGAACAATGCAAAATTACATAGTAGGATCCAACATTACACCCACCCACCCAGTTTTACAAGTCGAAGACTACAAAAGTCCAAAGGACGTTCTGTCTTGGCAGGTGTGCCTGTTGAAATAAAACATGTCCTGAAAAGATGCTATTACTCTCTATGGTGTTGTCAGTGAAAAGACAGCAAGCCTTGCTGTGACATCCTTGGAGCATCTTACCACTTCCGGAAGGAAGATGGCATACCAGTAGTTTAACTGTGGAGCAATGTGTAGTGTGGAAAGTTCAAAATCAGATCCCTCTAAAAATAGCTCTCCCCTCTTTCTTTTTCAGGAGTACTTAAACAAACATCAGAACTGGGTGTCTGGCTTGTCACAACACACAGGACTGGCTATGGCCACAGAAAGTATTCTTCACTTCGCTGGTTACAACAGACAGAACACCACCTTGGGTGTAAGTATGAAGATCATTGTCTATCAGTGAAATGACTAGAGCTCACAACGGCTGTTTGCCTTGCTAATTCGTGATAATTTTACATAACAAAAATGTAGTGTCGCATTGGGATTGTACTGCCCTGATGCAGAGGGGGTGCCAAGGGAGACAGGAAGGATGCAGGGTTACTTGTATAATAACTTGATGTTTAATGTGATCCTAAGATCATTAATGAAATTGTAATCATTGCTGTTTGTAGGTAACCCAGTTAACGGAAAGGCCTGCCTGTGTGAAGAAGGACTACTCCAACTTCATGGCTTCTTTGAACTTGCGGAACCGCTATGCTGGAGAAGTAAGTGCAAAGGAATCTAGCTGGCCTTTCTAGCTGTGTGTGTTGCTTTTAAACAGGAATTCAAGTATTATACCACCCATATTTACCAGTATCAACCTCCAATGAACAGCATCTGATAGAACTATTCCAGGATATGTGTGATGATTCTTTCAAGTTTTAGGGTGTGATTAAGCGATTGGTTAACTTGGATCTGGTCTGATACATTTTTAATTGAAAGGGGACTTATGCCTCCCTAATATTTAGCAATTATAAATTTTTGCTCTTAGTTATTTAAAAAAGTCTAACGGCATCCATTTCAGGGCCTTTCAACACAAATCAAGATTTTTTTGTGCCTCTTAACAATGTGCTTTTGTGGTCACTGTTAATCAAGAGACCGTGTCTTACAGGTAGCCGGCATGATTCAGTACTCCAATGCCACAGGCCGTGCATCGGATCTCAGTAAGCTAATGATCAAACAGCTCAACGATGCACTAGAACCAGGCCATCCGGAACTCTACACTCAGGCCATGTTCAAGATGACTGCGTTGTTAATATGCAGCAAAGGTAACGAAGATTTGCCTTTATTTTTTATTGGAGTAGTTTATTCTTCACTTTATCCAGTGGCTTACAACGTTTCCCCCTCCTCCATTTTATCTTCACAACAAACCTGGGAGGGAGGTTAGACTGAGCAGGTGTGACTGGCTCAAGGTGGCCCAGCATGCTTTCATGGCAGAATGGGGATTTGAATTTGGGTCTCCCATACCCCCTAGTCCAACCCTATGGCACTCCAGATGTTCATGGACTACAATTCCCATCAGCCCCTGCCAGCATGGCCAATTGGCAGGGACTGGCAGGGACTGATGGGAATTGTAGTCCGTGAACATCTGGAGTGCCATAGGTTGGCCACCCCTTGTCTAATAATGTGACCATTACATCAATATAAATGGGTTCTAAGATGGTATTGTTGGACAGTGGAAAGAGAGAAAACTGTGAGTCCCTTAGAAGTAACACTAAAGTTTTATAAATAGTAATACTGTACTTCTGTTTCTTCACATGTTCTTCATCTGTTTATAGCTTTTATTAGCTGCCTATCCCCAAAAACAGGGCTCAGAGTGAGTTATAATTATATAATTGTGCTAAAGCTTGCACTCTGAGCTTCAGTCCTGTTAGAGTACTTCTGACCGCTTACAACAGAACAAATGAAATGTATTTAATGCTGCCTCTCGCTTAAAAAATCTAATCTCTAGGAATATTTGTGCTTCAGACTGTGACCCTCAACTCTTGCATCACCTCTGCTGGGGACCTCTGCGAATGTTTACTGAACACGGCATGGAAACGGCGATCGCTTGCTGGGAATGGCTGCTCGCTGCTAAGAACGGAATAGAAGTGCCGGTAGGGGAAATGAAACCACTTAGCATTTTTCTCCTGAAGGCTCACTCTAGAAGTAAAATCTTACAGCAAGAGCTGATGTGTTAGAAAAATGTGTTCATTTGATGAGTGTAAGTCTCACTGTGCCTGATCGCATTGCAGTATGTCTCTTTCAAGAGTTCTGTGCTATAAAGACCTTTTCTTCCCGCCTCTTTCTGTGTGTCACTGGCACTCGGGTGGATTCAGCCTGTGTTTCTATTGAAGAGCTATAATGAGCTGAAAGAGCTCATTATAATGAGCTGTATATTCAACTACCTGTTTACCTATGAAACAGCCTCAGATCAAGTCACTTGACAGTTCCATTTAGACCAGTATTCTCCACTCTTATTGGCAGTAACTGTCCAGGGTCTCCGGCAGAAAAAAATCAATGCCTGGGATACTTTAACTCGGAGTCCCCAATATTTTTGAGCCTGTGGGCACCTTTGGAATTCTGGCACAGGGTACTTGACACAAGCACAGAATGGCTGCCACAGGAGGCAGAGTCAGCCCTAAACTATCAGGAAACGATCTTGAGCAAAAGTCTAATAGTACCTCTTCAACACTGCAGGCAGAAGCTCTGTTTAATAGGATGTCTTTTAAAGTGAACATGTTAAAAATATCTTCTAACATACACCGAGCTTAGATTCAGCCCTGCAGTGAAGCTCCTTGAGCTATTGTGCAAGCTGCCGTTGAAGCAACTTTTTAAAAGTTGCCACAGTCGATCAGGTTTCCAGTGGCAGATCAGAAGCCCTATTGGGCAAAAGCCCCACCTGGTTCCACCTACTTTCTAAAAACACTTGTCAGGCACTAGGACCGTGGTGGCGAACCTTTGGCACTCCAGATGTTATGGACTACAATTCCCATCAAGGGCCAATTGTCCATGCTGGCAGGGGCTGATGGGAATTGTAGTCCATAACATCTGGAGTGCCAAAGGTTCGCCACCACTGCACTAGGATATATATTGGTGGGCCCCATTGTGCCTGTGGGCATGAGGGAGATATCAGTGACTGAACCTGGACTTCCAGCATACAAAGCATTTACTGTACCACTCAGCCACGGGCCCTCCTATAAACTGTATTTTCATGTCATTTTTAATATATTGGGCAGGTGCCAAACGTTGGTAGACAAACTCTATCTTATCATGTTTTTCTTTTCCTGTAGCAGCCATAAATACCATTCACTTTATTTAGCAAGAATAGGTAACTTAGCCTAACCTTGCTTGAAAGAGAACTGTGATGCTTCAGGAAAATTAGAATTACCCAACAAAATGATCTGAAACCACGCCTTTTCCAGAGTACATTGTAAACACAGGCTTGGATTCAAATGGCGAGGGATCCCACCTCCAACTCCTTTTAATTTGTGGGTTGTTTACAGGTCGCTTTGCTGTTAGAATGAGATCTGCCTGCAGGAAATAAAACCTGCCTTTGTTTTCTCAGTTTATGCGAGAAATGGCAGGGGCTTGGCAAATGACAGTGGAGCAGAAATTTGGCCTGTTCTCCGCTGAGGTGAAGGAAGCAGATCCATTGGCAGCTTCAGAAGAGAGTCAACCCAAACCTTGCCCTCCAGAGGTCACCCCCCATTACATCTGGATAGAGGCAAGTGTTCCTTTTCAGTATGTTTTTTTGTTGATTCTTACAGTCGAGATAAGTTGAACGGCACAGCCAGTTGCTCGAGAGTTAGGGGAGGGAAGGAGAAAAGGATAGGTAGACTTCACTGGTGCCTAGGGGCTAAAGCTACAAGACCACTAATGTGATATTATCAATTTATAGATGTTTTTCACCCCAGAAGTAAAATAGACTTTTTTCTTTGCCATCAGATTGTGTTGATGGGATGGGGCTATGGGTGGGATGTGGTCAAACCTAGGCCCTTTTCGCACATGCAGGATAATGCACTTTCAATCCACTTTCACAATTGCTTGCAAGTGGATTTTGCTATTCCGCACAGCTACAAAGTGCCTTGAAAGTGGATTGAAAGTACATTATTCTGCATGTGTGGAAAGGGCCCTAGAGAGGGAATGCTTGGGCCCTGCTGATAGTGAGTAGAATGCTGAGATTATGGAAGGCTTTCATGGCCAGATTCAACTGGTTCTGGTGGGTTTTCCAGGCTGTGTGGCTGTGGTCTGGTGGATTTTGTTCCTAAGGTTTTGCCTGCATCTGTGGCTGGCATCTTCAGAGGTGTAACACAGAGGGAAGTCTGTGATACACCTCTGAAGATGCCAGCCACAGATGCAGGCAAAACATTAGGAACAAGTTCCACCAGACCACAGCCACACAGCCTGGAAAACCCACCAGAACCAGAGTTTATATTCCGGAGTTTGTATTCCGGAGGCTTTTGACGCTGGCGTTTACTATAGTATTGCATTGTAGAAAGTTTTGCATTCAGAAGCAAATCCACCATTCTCACATTTCCCTTTTATTTATGCAGTTCTTGGTGCAACGGTTTGAAATTGCAAAGTACTGCAGCTCTGACCAGGTGGAAATCTTCTCCAGTTTACTACAGCGGTCCCTTTCTCTGAACATTGGTGGATCAAAGGGCAGTATGAACCGACACGTGGCAACTATTGGCCCACGTTTCAAGTAAACGGCTTTCATTGTCTCTCTCTGTGTGTGTAAAATCTTAAAGATGGGAAGGACAGAGATTAGATTGGATTCCTTTGAGTCAAATGATTCAGGGCATAGTCCTTTGGCAGTTAGCAGACTGGGATTGGGGAAGCTTTTCCCCTGTGTAGCTTTTCCTGACCTTGTGTAGGTATTCCAAATGCTGCTTCTCGCCCCCTCTCTCCTGCAATCAGAGTAAATAGCAACTGCATGGTGGAGGATTGTTTAAACTCAAGATGCTGTTAATTGACAGCCAAAAAGCTATATTAAAAAGCTGTTTGAATTCCCTTTGCACAGATCCATACACAGCCTCATGTGGAGGGCTCAGGTCTCATCACAATTATGAATTAATTTTGTGTCCATTTTATGCATTATTTTTAGGCTGCTCACCCTTGGGCTGTCTCTGTTGCACGCCGACGTGGTTCCAAATGCAACTATTCGCAATGTCTTGCGAGAAAAGATCTATTCTACTGCTTTCGACTACTTCAGGTACGTCTGTTCTCCTGCTTCTCATCCCCGAAGCGACAAAAGAGAATGCATTCCCAATAAAACCCAGCACGTTAACACTGTGTATAATAGATCTGAAACCTCTTATCTCTGTGACTTAGAAAACCAATTTAATTACTTCCTCAAGCTGATATTTTCAAAAGTGTGAGGCAGCTTGAAAAGTTGCTTTCTGTTTAAAAGTGAGATTTCCTTTTACTTTTTCATCACAGGCTGTGTAATTTCTAGTGGGGGTGGAGTGGGGGATTTTTTCCCAAAGGATTTTTAAAAATTCTAACCTTTGATTGTGATTTGCACATTTTAACCAGCTTCTCCCTTCTAGCCTTCTTTCCTGCTCTTTTTACTGAATGCCATTATGGTACTTTTAGAGCCCAATCCAGACAGGGCCAGCAGGCACCCCCCCGCCCCCCAGCCATTCACAGGGCTTCCCTGTAGTGAGGGAACCCTGAAAACATTTTAAGAAATGCTCACCTCAAAATCCCCCATAGGGGAGAATAGAGATATATCATGAAAATTGTGGCATATCTCCTCCGGTGGCTTCACGGGTGTATGGGGGCTGACTGGGCACTGGAGACCAACTAAGGCTGGACTCGCCCCCAGAATGCCCCTGGTCATGACGGTGTAGCATTTTGCTCTGGTGGGCCTGGACAATGGAAGAAGCTTTGAGGTTGGAAGTCATGTGGGGTCATGTGGCGCCCCTCCGCTGGCACAGGAGTGCAATGGTGCTAGAGGGGGATCCCCCCCCCCCACAAATTTGGCTGTAAGCATTCAGCGTGCTTCACAAACATTATTTTGCGGTTGTGTTTTTCAGCACTGCCCCTAAGTGCCCAACCCAAGGGGAGAAAAGGTTACGGGAAGATATCATCATACTAATCAAGTTTTGGACTGCAATGTTCTCTGACAAGAAATATTTAACAGCCAGCCAGCTTGTTCCTCCAGGTGAGTCTTAATTGGGTAATACATGACCCCTCCCCCACTCCTGTTTTGTGGGTTTTGGTTCAATGACAGAACACTTCTTGTGTTTGTTTGTAAGACAACCAAGACACAAGAAGCAACCTGGACATCACTGTGGGCTCTCGGCAGCAAGCTACGCAGGGATGGATAAACACCTACCCTTTGTCCAGTGGCATGTCAACTATGTCCAAGAAATCAGGTCTGTCCCATTAAAAGGGGTTTCTTTTTGAATTTATGAAGCTGACCCCCCCCCCCCCCAATATCATGGTTAAATTTGAGGCATGGTACTAGAGAGAGAAAGTTTACATCATGTGGATATTTAGAAGACGAAACTATAAGACATAAAAGCTCTTTTTCCTGTTTAATTAGTACACTTTTATTTCTGAGTCCATTCTGAAATTTAGATCCTGTTGCTCTCTTGATGGCATCACCGGAGGCCTTATTGCAAAGAGTACTCTCTGGCAATCTGGAATGCTGAGATGGCAGCATCTCAGGCGCAAGGAACTCACAGATGTGTGCTTTTCTTAAGTACTCGGGTATCGTGAAAGTCACATGACTCAAGGCTTGTGCATGGAATGCTGCCATTTCAGTATTCCTGATGCAAGAGAGCTAATAGAAGGCTTCTAAAATGTATAAGTTTTCCAAACCCTGCTCCAGTTCCTGAAACAATATTTCAAAAGTCAATTTTTATAATACTTTCAGACTAGAGAATAACATTTCTAGAAGAAGTGCCATTGTCGTGCTGAAATGATGTGGAAATGACATCATTTAACAGGCAATTATTTGTGTGTACCAATCCAGTGCCTCATAATATCATGATTCCTAGTGTTGAAAATTTCTTACCCTCTTCCTGTTAAGTTGGTGTAAAATCAGACCTTAATGATCCAGCGGACAATATTATAAAACAAGCTTTAACATTTAGTGTCTGTGTTTTTCAGGCATGTCTAAGAAGACGAATCGAGGTACCCAGCTACACAAGTACTACATGAAAAGGAGAACTTTGCTTCTGTCTTTCCTGGTAAGCAATCGCTTCTTGGATATCTTACATTCTTTTGTTCTGGCACAATTAAGCAAAACATGAGCAGGAATTTGAGGTGTCGAGTGAGGTGACAACATATAGCATATTAAATGCTGGGTTGCCAAAGCATGTTTCCTTTCCTTGACTTCAAGGCTACAGAGATTGAACGTCTCATCACGTGGTACAACCCGCTCTCCACCCCTGAGTTAGAGTTGGATCAGACGGGAGAGAATAGTGTCGCAAACTGGAGGTCCAAGTACATCAGCCTAACTGAGAAACAGTGGAAGGATAATGTGGACCTGGCATGGAGCATTTCCCCTTATCTGGCTATCCAGCTGCCCACCAGGTAAACACAAATTGTTGCTGAATTGTTATCAATTACATTGCGTGGTGCTGCCAAGGCGTGCACAAAAAGGTAACAGGCATGGTTTGTGCACAGCTATGCAACTACCAGCTAGGCCATTGGAATGATAGGATCATAACAACAGCTCAGCTTGCTCCCAGTATATTCTCTCTGCAAAGAAGGGAGAAGTGACCATTTCAGGTTTAGCAACGTATTTACGTTTCTGATTGACCCTAGATTTAAAAACACAGAAGTAATCGTAATGGAAGTCACCCGTCTGGTTCGCTTGGACCCAGGAGCCGTCAGCGATATACCAGAAGCAATAAAGGTAACTGCCTGCCCTCGTGCGTTTGAATTGTGTCTGTGATTTAAGGAGTTGCAGTGAGCAATCCCGTTGTTGCTCTGGAGATGCTATTATCACATGAAACTGAGAATTGCTGGTCAGATATTGCTTGCCTCCATGGTGCAGCCTGGCGACATCATAATTTAAACAGATCAGCAAATATATACAGTCAAACCAATACTGAAAGATATGAGGCCAGCCAAGCCTAAAAAACAAGGACTGTATATATCGGGAGACAAGGCAATGAGGTATAAGCAGTTAGTTTGAGTGTAATTTCAACAGATACTTCATAAACCGTTCATAAAGATTATTCATCAAGATATATTGTGGTTATTTAACTGGATAGAAAGGTAATAAACACACATATAATGAGAGCATGTCATAAACATTGTCCATGAGGCACGAACATCATAATTTAGCCAGGTGTGAGTTAAGTTCAGCTCTGTTTTACATGACTGGACCTGGTTTCTCCATTAACCCTCCCCTTTTGTGCTTTCAGTACCTTGTTACATGGCACACGATAGATGCGGACGCTCCTGAACTCAGCCACATTCTGTGCTGGACACCTACAGATCCCCCTACAGGCCTGTCATATTTTTCAAGCATGTATCCACCCCATCCCTTGACAGCTCAGTATGGAGTTAAAGTTCTGCGGTCTTTCCCTCCGGTAAGAAACTGTGTTGCCAGAGCAGGTTTTTAAAGTTAGGTTCATGGTAAAGTAGATCTTTGAATTATTGCACATCTACTTATGTTTTTAGTAATGCAAAAAAAGTTTGGAAGGATTATTTCAATTTATATGTTTGTAAATGACCTGGATAACCCCAAGTTAGTCTGATTTCATCAGATCTCAGAAGCTAACCAAGGGCCCTGGCTAATGTTTGGAGGGGAGACCTCCAAGGAATGCCAGGGTTGTGATGCAAAGGCAGGCAGTGGCAAACCACTTCTAAATGTCTCTTGCCTTGAAAACCCTGTGGGATTTCCCTAAGTCAGCTGGGTCTTGATGGGGAAAAAATGAAACATGCACTGACCTGGTTCTCACAATCACATGGAGTTCCAGATTAACCCTTCGGGCTCCAAACATTCTACCTCCCTGCCTATCTGAACATAAACCTAAGCGTTTGTATGCATTACAATCCGCAACTCTTTTTCTGAAGTATTGTTCAATTATTCTTGGAATTATTCCGCAAATTAGATCCAATTGAAGGATCTCAAGACATATACGTTAGGAAACACCTTGCTCTATTTGAGACCCTGGACAGTTTCTGCCACTCAGAGTGAAACTAAGCTAGTGGGGCCAATGGTCTGATTTGGTATTACTTCCCATATACACATACATTCAACAAGATAAATTTTCAGGTTTGGGGACTTTGTCAGAGTTAGTAGCATATCTGTTAAAAACATTCTTGCTAATGGGGGGCTGTGTGGTTTCCGGGCTGTATGGCCACCTTCTAGCAGCATTCTCTCCTGACGTTTCGCCTGCATCTGTGGCTGGCATCTTCGACAATACATTCTTGCTAATGTAGCAATTAAAGATGCATTTCTGCAAGCCATTAAAAACCGGGCAGTCCTCAGTTGCCAGCCAAATACCATAAAGATGTTGGTGTCGAAAGCAGTTCTTGATTCCTGAACTGGGTTATGTTTTTATTCATTGGTGGAGTTCCTTTTCTCTGTTTGCCCTGAGAAGGGACTGTAACTGCTTTCTTCTTTGTCTGTCTCCTCCACCACCCCCCCATTCTTTCCAGGATGCCATTTTGTTTTACATTCCGCAGATTGTGCAGGCACTGCGATATGATAAGGTAAGAACACATAAGCATGAGTCTAGTTTGTATTTCCACGAAGCTTTCTTACGGACGTTTTACTGCTGCTGTGGCTATTGGTGCAGAGTCATGGTGACAAGGCATCTGAATGGCAAGATCCCATGCAGTTCCTTGCCCTGGTGTTCATAGTGGCTATGAGCATCCCACCCTTCCCATTTAGCTGGGCTAAGAATTTAAAGGGAGAGCACTTCTAACAGCTATGCTACGCAAACCACCTTCAGCCTTCTCTCCTTACCTGGTCCCTTCTCCTTAATTTTCCTCATGGTGCTTCTGTGGGATCCCTGTTGTCCTTCCATCCGGCCATTATGCCTGTTCTTCCTCAGTCCCAAAATGCTGCTGCCAGGAAATGCCTGTGAATCTGCAGTGTTTGGCTTATTGGGTGATTGCGCTAATATGTTTTCTCAGATGGGCTACGTGCGAGAATACATCTTGTGGGCTGCCTCCCAATCCCAGCTTTTGGCTCACCAGTTTATTTGGAATATGAACACGAACATCTACTTGGATGAAGAGGGACATCAGAAGGACCGTGAGTCCATGACGCTCCGGCTTGTTGGCCTGCAAAGTTCCTTGGATTGTTAACCTGAAAGGCGGCTTCTGCCGTCTTCTAAATGTCATTTACCAAATTGCTGAGGAGGCGGGCATCTTTACTCCCTGCTGAGCTGACTGCTATTGTCGCTCCAAAGCATGTCATAGGACTGCTCTGACAGATATTAACCTGAGAAGGCGAACAGACAACCTGTTTGTTAACTATCATGTTCTGGACTATAGTGCAGACCAAACTAAACATTACAAGAAATGTGTTGCCACCAGAAACCTGTGTGCCATTTGCCATTTCGCCCCCAGCGCAATCAGCGCCACTGGTGTCTCATGCACCTTTCTTTCACTCCTCATGCAGCTGACATCGGGGAACTATTGGAGCAGCTGGTCGAGGAAATAACTAGCTCATTGTCTGGGCCAGCAAAGGAGTTTTATCAGCGCGAATTTGATTTCTTCAACAAAATCACCAATGTTTCAGCCATCATCAAGTAAGTATAAGCTAGTATGGTAAAGTGTTCAGTGTCAGATTAAAGCACCTCCAAATCCCCACTCTGGCAAGAAACTCACTTGTGTGGCCTTGCGTTAGTCACTTTGTCTTCAACCTGTCTGACTTCATAGGTTGATTATGCCAAAGGACTGGGTGGAGCATACTCTTCGAGGTCTTGTAATTGAGCTGAAATAATCTAGTTCTTTTATGCATTTTTAAATCATCAACAGAGATTTGCTTCTTCCAAGCTTTAGTACATCATCCTTGTTTAGGCCAAGGTTGAGCAATTTCTTATCAGTTTCTTGCATCCAGCGGGAATAGAACTGATCTTTATTAAGTTAATAGAACAGGCCATCCTTCTTTGTTGAAAAAAATGACCTTTAGCTTATGTTTAAATCCTTGCAACCTCGCTTTAGCTTCAGTAGGTCCTTGGCCCAGTTCTAACCTTAGAAATACCCCAACAACACATCTTGGAGTCCCTGTAATTCACCACAAAAATTGACAAAGAAGCTGATCTAAATTCTCACTATGATCTAAATTCTGATTCTAAATTCTCACTAATGTGAAGGATCCATATTGAGGCTCCATACAGCAGAGGTGTCCAATTCTGGCGCTTCAGATGCCAGCAGGAGTTGATGGGAATTGTAGTCCATTAACATCTGAAGCGCCAGAGTTGGACACCTCTGTCATACAGGAGCTGTGGAATAATTTTCATATTGAATACCTACAGTCCCCCTGAAATGTATTTGCCTCCTTTGGAACAGAAAAGAAGTGTTTCCTATATTTGATTAATTTTTAAGTTGGCCAGAGGGTGGCAGCAGCTTGACACACAAAGCAACATACAAATTTTTTTTCCAGGAAAATACATACTACATGTTTTGAAATGAGTAATCCTGCTGTTTGTATATTTTCAAAATCCAAGAAGTTTTCTGGTGACTTCAGTGGGCTTTGCTTTTCTAAATTCACATTTTGTAGACAAAGGTCAATGGTCGTATGCCATCAGGATGAGCGGTATTTTATACATTTGAGTCTGTTGTTGGATTTCTTTACCTGCAGCCTTTCTAATCTACCATTCACCACTGGACTGCAGGCAGTTGTTGTGCTTTTTAAGTAAAACCATAATAAATACAGTTATCTATCATCAGACATAAAACAAACACTACAACATCCCACCATTGTAACGCAGTCTCCTGAACTATTATCTTCTACATGAAAGGCAAAAGGGGAACACCAGAGGGTCTTCCTGACATCAGGTGATATCCTACAAGCTGCCAGCAGGAAGCACTGATCTTCCTTCCCTCCCTGGAGCCATTTCTGGTCCCAGGAAAGTTAATTCCCAGGATTCAGGCACTTGTATATATTACACTGTTAGGGCTGTTCGACAGTGGAATTCACTGCCTCGGAGAGTGGTAGAGTCTCCTTCGGAGAATTTTAAAAAGAGGCTGGATGATCATATATTGGGAGTTCTTTGTGTCTTCCTGCATGGAAGGGGGTTAGACAATGGCCCTTGGGGTCTCTTCCAACTCTATGATTCTATCAGGGGCGTAACGAGGCAGCCCTGGGCAAACTGTAGCCCTGGGCAAAACCTGAGTTGGATGCCCCATGGGTGGCCACTCCACCCATACGACCAATTTTTTTTGCACCAGGACATTGGTGCCTGCAGGGGGTGCACTTTTAGACATATCAGCACCTAAATTTCAGCATATCATCAGGAGACTGTCTTTATGCTACTCCCCAAGTTTGGTGAGGTTTGGTTCAGGGAGTCCAAAGTTATGGACTCCCAAAGGGTGTGCCCCTATCCCCCATTGTTTCCAAAGGGAGCTAATAGGAGATGGGGGCTACAGTTTTGAGGGTCCATAACTGCCCTGAACCAAACTGCACCAAACCTGGGGGGTATCATAAGGGCAGTCTCCTGATGAGACTCTGAAAGCTTTGAGACTGTGCCTTCAGAAATGTGCCCCCCCCCCCCAGCCTGCGCACCAAAGTATCATAAGAACGTCTGTCTTCTAACTTTGAACTGTGCCTTCAAAAAAATGTGCTAATACGAAACCCCATTGACAGCAATACAGAAAACTTTCAATACAGAACAAAAATTATTTGGCAAATTTCTAGGATGTTCCTGAAGGGGGTGCATTTTTGGATGTATCAGCACCAAAATTTCAGGGTATCATCTGGAAACTATCCTAATGGGACCCCTCAAGTTTGGTACAGTTTGGTTTAGGGGGTCCAAAGTTATGGACCCTCAAATGGGGTACCCCATCCCACATTCTTTGCTAAGGAGATGGGGGCTACCCTTTTGAAGGTCCATAACTTTGGACCCCCTGAACCAAACTGCACCAAACATTGGGGGTGCCATCATGACAGTCTCCGGATGATACCCTGAAATTTTGGTGCTGATACGTCCAAGAATGCCCTCCCTGCAAGAATGCCCTCCCTGGGCAGCTGCCCACCTTGCCCAATGGGCATTACACCAGTGGATTCTATGATTAATAGCTGCACTGGGTGGGTGGGTGGGTGGCTGAAGTGGGGAGGAAGAAGGCAATGAGGCTGTTCTTTTTGCAAGAGTGGGTGTCTGGGCACGGCAGCTTTGGCCCTTGGCCCCATGACAGCCTGACCATTAGAGCTGTTAGTACACCCACCCCCTCAACCCCAGGTCTAAACTTTCCCACGATCAGAAATAGCTCCAGGGGAAGAGAAGACTGGGGGAGGATCTTGCAATCATTGTGCCCCGTGGATTAAAAACTGATAAGATGTCACATGCATTGGACAGTGTGGTTCTCTGTGCTCAGGTATTGGCTGAAATTAGTTTATTTCCCAGTACATTCGGCCCCATTAACTCTGTCTGGTAAGCACTAATCAAGTTCGAAAAATCTCCTAAATCGGAAGCTGCAGAAAGCGGAGCTTCTGCCAGGGGATTTAATAAATATAGGTTATACCAAAGCTCTATCTGAGATCAGTCAAAGAAGCTAAGATGTAGAGCTGCACAGCATTTGAGTTTTGCCAGAAAATATACCGGTAGTTACATAGAATCGAAACAATTTGTACCAGCAGACTATCTGGGAAATCTTGTAATCCCAAAAACATGAGCAGCTTTCACTCAGGCACGATTTAACATACCGCTCTGTATGCTGCTAAAAGGGAGATAAGCCGAAACCTCCATATTCAGAACTGAGTTGCTCTTGCGGCAGTCAACAAACGGAATCTAGAGGTCGTGATCTTTTATGCTGTCCTTTTTCTAAGGAATTGGGAGATGAGCTTCCTTCCCCCATTTTACAAAAAATTCCCTGGAAGATCTGAAAAATCTTCCCTTATTCTTCTAGCAGACAAATATTCATATCCCAGCAAAGCAACAAAACGCATTCATTCTTCAACTGTGAGATAGTTTATTTGGGATTGTAGTATCTGTAAATCAAAATGATTGTATATTGGAATTATTAATTCGTTGTATTTTTAATGATGTTGGTCATTGACTGTATGGCCGTGTTCCAGTAGCATTTTCTCCTGATGTTTTGCCTGCATCTGTGGCTGGCATCTTCAGAGGATCCTCTGAAGATGCCAGCCACAGATGCAGGCGAAATGTCAGGAGAAAATGCTACTGGAACACGGCCATACAGCCTGGAAATCCCACAATACTCCAGTGATTCTGGCTGTGAAAGCCTTCAACAATACAGTGGAGACATTGTTTGTATAGTTAAAGAAAAAATATGCAAATAAATATAACAAAAGATGGGGAAAAATCAAGCTACTGGATTTGAATCCAGCATTTCTTGCTTCTGAGATTAATATAAATGTGCAAATTCTTTTTTTCTCATTGAGCTGGGAAGCCTTGAGCCAAACGACGGTTGTTAAAGTGTTACTATGTTCTTCTTCCAAATCTTAGTAGTGGGTCTCACTGAATTTAGTATCAATCAATCAAGTTTTATTCACAGTCCAAGACCAGTGCAGGATAAAACAAGATAGAATACAAAATATAGCACTTAAGTGAAATACACATTAAAACTATAGAAACATGTTAGCTATCTATGGAATTAAGCCTGGACCTCCTGATCCCCACTTGCAATCAGACCAAGTTTTGCAACATGGGGCAAAACTTCAGGATTCTTGTCCGAGAGCATCAGTGAAAGATAAAACAATCTGTGTCCCTCTGGATAGCCTGTGAGTATTGGAGTTATATAAACACCACAGATGTGGTTGTAATTAGCACAGTCAAATATAACGTGTTGTACCGTTTCTGCACGTCCATCTCCTCAAGGACGGCAGGATTTAGTATTGTCTGTTTCCAGGTGACATGTTCATCGGCTTGCAGACAGTGTTTGTACACACGCAGGCACAATGATTGCGCTTTCAAATCATGTTGCTTGCCTATACCGACAACCAGCTACACCATTAGCCGTGGAGACTTCATTGGCAGTCTTGTATCTACATGATAAATAAAAGGCTCCAGTTGACTTGCCCCTAAGATTTGCTGCCTAATATGTTTAACTTGGGCCATTGATTCTTCTCCGTCGAAGGTTTCCGTGGCTTCGCTGATTGTTTGAGCAAGCAAAAGAGCCCGATAAGGCTGCTCTTTATCTTAATCCTCCTCTAAATAGGCTCTCAGCCAAGAATAACCTTTCATTGATCAAGCAGCCGGAAGTCTGCTGCAGTTCATCTTGAGAGTTTATTCTCTAAGCTCAAAAATAACTGATTAAAAGTGGCGTTCTGAACCACTGGCTGTTTTCTGTTGACACTGGGCACGAACCCCAAGCCCTAATGTGCTGTGTATGGAGTCTCCCAGGGGCCTTTTACACTTGTGATTGGATCCAGTCATTGCTCACAGAAAGCCCTGATGGTTGCAGATCTTCCCTGCTTTTCTCTCTGAGGAGCCATTTCCAACCACTAGAAAACTAGTTCTAAGGATCATGGAGGAGGGCTATTACAAGTTTATACTAGTCTCAGGGGAACGATGCTTGGGCCATGGGTGCGTTCATTATTTATCCTAATAAGAAAATCTGTCTTGCTTGAGATCTCTGTAGAACGTGTAGTGATTTGGTGAAACGAGTATGGCCAAGTCAAAGAAAGGACCCTTGTGAAAACTGTAGCATTGCTGACAGCTGGTCAAAGACAAAATTCATTCAGAAATCTCAGGTGTGGTGTCGTATTAAAGCTTTGCCGTCCACCTGCTGTGAAAGTTAGTATCGAATGCACTGCTGATGTGGCTGCCCTAATGATTCCTTTTTGAAAAACAAAAGCCTCTTCTTCTTCATAGGCCTTACCCTAAAGGGGAAGAAAGAAAGAAGGCCTGTTTAAATGCCTTGTCAGAGGTGAAGGTGCAGCCTGGTAAGAAGCCTGAATGGTTAACCTTGCAGGTAACATGGTCACAAAATAGCAGGCCATCTTTTGAGCTCCGTGGGATGCTGTTTCAGGTTGTGTGTTAGTCAAAATAAATTTAAGGAGTGGGAGAGAAAGGGAGAAATATGTTGGTAGCCATGGTGGAAAACTAGTGGGCCACAGTTTGTGTCAGGTGGGTAGCCGCACTGAAAACAGGGCTAAGGCAGTATCAGAAGCAGCAGAGAGACAGGCATGGTCTTCAAGGTTTGTTCTGTTGTCTTCCTCCTTTTTAAAAAACATATTTTATTGTTATTACTTGCCCTACTTTTCTCCCCAGCGGGGACCAAAGTGGCTGACTTTGTTCTCAATGGTCCCCATGGGGTAGAAAAGCAAGGTGAGTAACAATAATAAATTAAGTGGATGAGTGAATACTTACCACATGTCTGACATTCAGTGTTTCTGTCAATCCACCAGGCAGAGCTCTTCCAAAAACTTGCAGTCAGGAATCTGCATGTGTTAGTTACATTACATCAGATTCTTTTTCCAGGGCCGATTTTTGTAAAACTATCATGAGCAATTACCAGGGCCGATTTTTGTAAAACTATCATGAGCAATGACTCATTAGCTTGGCTACTCCACATCCTTTACCAAACAACTCTCTCCCTTTCACATAGGTTGTTATTTGCCCAGCAATCCTGAAGCCATTGTTTTGGACATTGACTACAAGTCAGGAACGCCTATGCAAAGGTATGATGTCCTTGTTTTGTAACTCAGCTCAACTCACCTCTAATAAAAATGTGACTGTCTTAATATAATATAGAACTTTAAAAGGGGGTCATGTAAATTCACTGAGAACAGCTCTATCAGTGATGGGCTAACTGTGATCTAAGTTTTCAGAGGCAGCATCTCTTTGAATGCCAGTTGTCAGGGAGGAGAGCAGTGTGTGGGGTCTTTGGCCTCTATGTTCCTGCAGTGCCTTCTGGGATATCGGAGGAGGGGGTTGTCATCAAGTCACATTTGACTTATGGCGACCCCTGGTGGCGTTTTCAAGACAAGACTAACAGAGGTGATTTGCCATTGTCTGCCTCTGCGTCATCACCTTGGTATTCCTTGGAGGTCTCCCATCCAAATATTTGACCGGGGCAATCGTGCTTAGCTTCTGAGATCTAATGAGATTAGAATAAGAGTTTAGATTTATATCTCCCCTTTCTCTCCTGTAGGAGACTCACAGGGGTTTACAAGCTCCTTGCCCTTCCCCCCTCACAGCAAACACCCTGTGAGGTGGGTGGAGCTGAGAGAGCTCCGAAAAGCTGTGACTAGCCCAAGGTCACCCAGCTGGCGTGTGTGTGGGAGTGCACAGGCTAATCTGAATTCCCCAGATAAGCCTCCACAGCTCAAGCGGCAGAGCAGGGAATTCAAACCCGGTTCCTCCAGATTAGAACGCACCTGCTCTTAACCACTGTGCCACTGCTGCTAGCCTGGACTATCTAGTTCAGGGTGATATCTGGTTAACCACCATGAAAACAGGTTTCTGGACTCCTTTTATAATCATGCCTAAATTGTACTATATTGATTACTTCAAACTCTTCTTTATCCTTACAGCGCTGCCAAAGCACCTTACTTGGCCAAGTTCAAGGTAAAGAGGTGTGGAGTCAGTGAACTTGAAAAAGAAGGTTAGTTCAATATCTCGCTGTTGATGCTACTCATTAAAACATTCTATTTTCGTCAGAATTTGCTGGGATTTCCCCCTCTTTCGTTGGTCCTCATATTTAGCAAGCCAAGCTGAAATGCAAGGAATATTGTGAGCATTTTTTAATCTTTTTGTAAATATATTTACTGAGCTTCACAGCATAATCAAGGAACAATGAAGCAAACAAAAGCCTAATGGTAATATAAATAAACCTTGGGAAAAGATTTTTAAAATGGAAAAGAAATGCCAAAGAGGAAAAACAGAGAACGAATAATTAGGGAGGTAGGGAATCTTTTTAAAGATTAAAAATAATTTAATTGTGGTTTTTTTCAGGCTTTGTGGCCGTGGTTTGATAGTTTTTGCTCCTAACATTTTGCTGGCATCTATGGCTGGCGTATTACCATGACATGCCCGTGAAGATGCCAGCCATACCCGGGCAAAACATTAGCAAATACCAGACCATGGCCACACAGTTTGGAAAACCCACAACAGCCCCTTGATTCCGGCCATGAAGGCCTTCGTCAGTACTAAAATATTTTAAATAAAATAATGAGCAGTATACATCATTACAGTTTATAGATTTTTTTAAAATGTAGTAGAACTAAGGAGCAAGCTTGTTTTCTGCTACTCCAGAGATTAGGACCAGGAGTAATGGGTTCAAGATGAAGGAAAAGAGATTCCGCCTAAACATCAGGCAAAGCTTCCTGACAGCAAGGGCTGTTCAGCAATGGAATGCACGACCTCGGCGTGTGGTGGAGTCTCCTTCTTTGGAGGTTTTTAAAGAGAGCGACTGGATGGCCACCTGTCAGGAGTGCTTTGATTGTGTGTTCCTGCATTGCTGGGGGCTGGACTTGATGGCCCTTGGGGTCTCTTCCGACTGTATGATTCTAATTGAGAGCATTATATGATAGAATGTAGCCAAAATGATAAAAAGGGAGTCTGGAGGGATTAGCATCACCATTTCCATGCACACTAAAAAAATGCTGGTGACAGAACATCTCCCTGGAATGGCCCCAGCTTCATTCCCTGGCATCTCCAGCTAAAAGGGTCAAGTGGGCGGTGATGTGTGATGACCTTTATCAGTCAGAGTAGACAGTAATGATCTTGATGGAACGGTGGTCTGATTCAGTATAAAGCAGTTTCATAGGTTCATTCAAAGCCACTTGTTTAAAAGGAGTCTAGCTTCCCAGGGCAGTCTGGCCTCCACCAGTCTTCGCTGTGATGAACACACAGTCTGATGAGAAACATGTTCCTCTGTCATGACCAGTCACAGTCGTGTCAATCAACCTGTTGATTGACAACAGCATTCTCACAGACCAACAGGAAATCCATGTGTTTTAATGGGTTCAGTTAATAGATAAACGGTCCCGTTTTGTTTTGTTTTTAATATTGTAATATGGTAATTTATAATGCCAATAATGGCTTCTGTCTGTCTGTAAACAGGAAATCCCTCTTCCTTCTGGACAATGTCTTAGAGTTGACTGCCAAGTTCCTCTGTATTGTAATTGCAAGGCATTCTTAATGAAACCTTTGAAACACTTTATTCAGTTTTTATTTTATCATTTTAAAGGATTTTTTAATATAGATCCCTATTTTGTTATATGCTCTTTTATAAATTTGTATTTTTTTAAAAGTATGTATTATTGTCGTCATCTGAATGCCATTAAAGCAGGGGTCTTCCAACTATGGCCCTCCAGATGTTCATAGACTACAATTCCCATGAGCCCTACCACTTGGCCATGCTGGCAGGGGCTGATGGGAATTGTAGTTCATGAACACCTGGAGGGCCATAGTTTGAAGACCCCTGCATTAAAGGGTTCAGTTCAGTTCAGACCAGACCGGTCACAGTACATGCGACACCCCAGGACTTTAGAAAAGTGCCTTCAAACCTTATCATGCTGAATATCATAAAATGAGAAGCAGTTTGAAGAAATGGCCACATTCTAAAAGCGAATGTATCTGGAGCTTTTCCCAATACATTGCAACATGCTGCAAAGGTGCTTCTCCTGCTAGGGGGACAAGGAAGAATTCTTCGAGATGTATCACTCACCTCGCATTAGGGACAAGTATTATTTGCACCTGAAGTTTGCAGACCAAGGCTGGTTGTTAAGAACTTAAGCCCAACTGTGATTACTTACAGTGGTAACTGTAGTGTTGATAAGACAGAACCAGCTTTTAATGGCCTCCAGTTTTTCATAATACAAAAATATTAACTGAGATTTGGGCTTTCCCCATTTTCTAGGTCTCCGTTGTCGTTCTGACTCCATAGATGAAAGTGGAGAAGACGGGGTGGAAAGCAAGAAGATTTGCTGGCAGGCCGCTATTTTTAAAGTGGGTGACGACTGCAGGCAGGTAAGATCATACGAGTCTGACTAAGAAACTGATCTCTAGCAGTAATCATAATGCATCATTATAACAGACTTGGAGAGGAAGCCAGCTGTGACTTCTCTTGCTCCTGCATTGATGCTGTGTTGAATAAAATGTGCTTGTTTCCAAAGTTGGCAAGTCTACTTGTAGCTTATCACGCTTATAATATTGTTCTTTGATGAAACAGACTTCCTTAACTAGTGCCTTCATTGCTGTTCTATTTAGTGTGTGTAAATTGCATAAATTGTTATCCAGCTAATTTCTTAGATTCTGATTTGTTGATCAGTCTAAGGCAGTGGAGGCGAACTGGACTACATGCTGGTAGAGGCTGATTGGGATTGTAGTCCGTGAACATCTGGAGTGCCATAGGTTCGCCACCATGGGTCTAAGGGTTAATTGCATGTTGAAAGTGGGGAAGGAGAAAATCCTGTGTGATTAGAGGCATTCTATCTAGCACATGTTTAGCCTCCAATTTGCATCATTGCAAATCATTTGCATCGTTAATCTAATTTGCATCATTGATTTTAATCCAGCTAATTACCTTGGCTGTTCAGCCTGCACCCTATTAGAGTGATCAGCGCATTGTAAAGATTGAGTCAAAGTAGACTGAATAAACAAAACAATTGCACTGACAATATTGCATAGCCGTTGTAGCATTTTAAGCAGGGGGTTGACGTGTACAAACGCGTGCATGTGTTTGTGCATCCATTCAGCTACACATGTGTCCCGTTCTTCTAACATATGTCATTAATTGCTTCACAGGACATGCTGGCCTTACAAATCATTGATCTTTTCAAGAACATATTTCAGCTGGTAGGACTGGACCTCTATGTATTTCCCTACAGAGTGGTGGCCACAGCTCCAGGGGTGAGTATTTGCTGCCTAACATTCTCAGGTAATAAGTCTGACTTTTATGCAACCAAAGATCTATGAAGCTTGTATGAATCTTTGATATTTTTTTTAACAGCCACAGAGATGTATTCTAAACATTATTCTTTAGGGCAGGGGTCCCCTCTGTGATGCCAGTGAGTACCATGGTGCCTACTGACACTCTTCCTGGTGCCCATCAAGTATTTTTAGAACATGGGTGGGGTTCTTCCCCAGCTGGGCTTCTGATTGGCCATTGGAAATCTGATTGGCTGTGCACATTAAAATAACACTGTGTCAGCAGCAGCTGCCACTACGGTGCTGGTTTTATTCTCTCTTTCACTCCTCTTCCCCAGTGTACTCTTGATTTGGACTTTCTCGGTGTGCGACTCTGCCTCCTGCAGTTGCCATTTTGTGGTTATACCCACCATCCCGTGCCAGAATTCCATTGCTCTTTTTGCACTAAGATCCCTAACTATATTGTATATTGACACTATACTTACATCCATTCATGTCTCGCCTCTGTAAGTTGCTAAATTGGAAAAAGTGGGAAATCTTTGCAGATATAGGGTGCTGTGTGGTTTCCGGGCTGTATGGCCGTGTTCTAGCAGCATTCTCTCCTGACGTTTCGCCTGTATCTGTGGCTGGCATCTTCAGAGGATCTGAAGATGCCAGCCACAGATGCAGGCGAAACGTCAGGAGAGAATGCTGCTAGCACACGGCCATACAGCCTGGAAACCACACAGCACCCCAGTGATTCTGGCCGTGAAAGCCTTCTTTGCAGACATAGTTTCAGAACGCGAAAACACTGGACTGAGATCCACAAAACTGTAGCTCTCATTCTATGAATCGAGAGAACCTTTTTCTCAAAGTGTTGTCCATCTCTTTCCACCAGACAAGTTGCTGTGGAAACTGATACAGCTGAAAGATTAGCTGCTGAAAGACAAAAGTGGAAAAGTCCTCTGAATTTAATCCTAATCCATAAAGTGTACCAAAAATTGCAGTGATGGGGGCTTTTCTATTTTGCAATAAATGTGCATAGGATCAGACTGTAAATAGATCTTTGGATTCCAGACATCATGGACAGCCACTGTAGGAAATCGAGGTGTGACTATTATTATTAGCCATTACTCTCTTTTCCTCTTCAAGTGTGGTGTTATTGAATGCATTCCTGATTGCACTTCCCGCGACCAGCTGGGCAGGCAGACCGACTTTGGGATGTATGATTACTTTACGAGACAATATGGAGATGAATCAAGCTTGGCATTCCAAAAGGTACGTCTCCCAGATCTGCAGACCGGCTTTGGCTATACAGGCTTCTTTTGGTAAAGACCTTCTCTCCCAAGTTAGAGGTCTATCTCACCCTTATTGAGCTTGATGTCAGTATTGTCAATGTCAAGAATTAATGTTAGCTCAGCTTGTGTTGTGTTGGGAAGGTGCTGTGACTCAGTGGAAGAGCCTCTGCTTGGCTTGCGGAAGAGCACATGTTAACAGCCTCCTCCAAAGGCTGAGGCAGCTGAGGTCGGCACCACTGTCATGCTGTTGTGTTGCCTCCAGAGGGCTTGCGGACAGCACTGGCAGTCAGCAAACACCAAAAACTCCCCAGCCGCCTGCAAGCCCTCAATAGCCCCAAACAGACTTACACCACCCAGGCTACACCAGGGTGTTCCCAGCTCCAAAGTTCCCCCAGGAATGCCCCTGGTGTCCACATGGATGCCAACGCCAGGGGCGTAGCTTGTTAAAACGCACTCCCCCACACAGCTGCACCCTGCCCTGTTGGGGAGCACAGCTGAGCATCAGTCTAATTATAAAACAGTATTTCCCAAGTGGCGATTATAAAACAATATTTCCCAAGCGGTGATTCCCTTCAGTCCTAATCAGGCACTAACAACTATAGATCCTGTGTCTTGCCGAGATAACCCACCGTCTCAAGTTATCCTGTGCCAGACAAGAGAGCAGGCGCTTGCCAGCTCAGCTTTACTTACAGTTTGGGATGCTTGATTTTCCTCTCTCCTCCTTTGCTGCTTCCTCTTCCCAGTTTCTCAGCCACTTCTTTAACCTCTGCTGTATCTCTCCCATGTCTCATCTGTACAGGCTCGTTATAACTTCATCCGCAGCATGGCTGCCTATAGCCTCCTGCTGTTCCTGCTGCAGATTAAAGACAGGCACAATGGCAACATCATGCTGGACAAACACGGGCATCTCATTCATATTGGTCAGTTCTGTTGTTTTTTGCCTTCTTGTATATGTCATGGTTCTGATGTGGTGTCCAGACATGTGAACCCCCCCCCCCGCCACCTTTAGTGGATGTGGACCCCCTGAAAAAGGAATATTTTTGCTGTGTTTATAACCCCAAAATCTTGCAACATGGAGTAATTACTTCACTCTGCCTTCTGCTTCAAGACTTTTAGGCAAAGTTATACCTGCCTTAGTGTTAGCAAGGTTTTCCTCTTGACCACAGGTGTCAAACTCACGGCCGTCCAGATGTTGTGGACTACAGTTCCCATCATCCCCTGACAGCATCATGCTGGCAGGGGATGATGGGAACTGTAGTCCATAACATCTGGAGGGCCGCGAGTTTGACACCTATGCTCTTGGCTGTAAAAATAAGCTAGCAAGGAAGGAGTCAAATGTGGGCATCTGCACATATATTCTCTGCCCCTCCACTCAGGTTTGTAGCCTCCTGAGACTGCTTTTCACTAAAAAATATCAGGGCCTCAGTGCATATTTTTACATGTAAAACATAGTTTGCTCCACAGACAATATATTACTGAAAGAAAGCAGCTCGAACAACCTTATTTTATTTGTTTCTGGACTCTTCATTTATACTTTTTACCACGTTCCGAAATGCATACTGGATAACACCAAATCTCAGTCATTTTTTAAAAAAGATTATTACAATAATTGGCTGTTGTGGGTTTTCCTGGCTGTGTGGCCGAGTTCTGGTAGTTCATGCTTCTGATGTTTCGCCCACATCTATGGCTGGCACCTTAAGAGGCCTGTCATGATAAGATTTGTTTCTCTCCATGGCACATGTGGAGTGATTGTGTGGTGAGGTATACGTTAAGAGCAAAAACTATCAGACCACGGCCACACATAACCCAGAAAATCCACAAGGGCCAGTTGATTCTGGCTGCGAAAGCCTTCGACAGTACAGTTACAAGAATGTTTGAGATGTCGCTGAAGCAGCAGTTTCTTATGACAAAAATCCATTTCCATCAGTCAGTCTCTCTCTTTCCTGCTTTGTTTTTCCGGCACAGATTTTGGTTTCATGTTTGAGAGTTCACCTGGTGGAAATCTGGGTTGGGAGCCGGACATCAAACTGACTGATGAGATGGTGATGATCATGGGAGGGAAAATGGAGGCGACGCCATTCAAGTGGTTCATGGAGATGTGTGTCAGGGGGTACCTTGCAGTCAGGTGAGGGTACAGGTACTGTTGGGTTTGATCTTGAACTTCTGCACCAAGAACAAGCACATTTTTTTGCCCTTCTGCAAAGGTCTCTTTGATGCCCTGCCACTGAAATTACCCGTGCAGCTGTTCTCGGGTTTCAGATATGCCTACATACTGTCTACATCCATCTTAAAAGCCATGTGGATTAAAAAGTAAATTCTGAATCAGTGTGGGCAGAGGGGCAAATGAAGCCCTGGAATTCTTTTATTTCTTAGAGTTGAAAAGTAAATGTACCTATGTCGGAGAATCATAGAATCTTAGAGTTGGAAGAGACCTCAAAAGCCATCAAGTCCAGCCCCCCTGCAATGCAGGAACACAGTCAAAGCACTCCTGACAGGTGGCCATCCATCCTCTCTTTAAAAACCTCCAAAGAAGAAGACTCCACCACACTCCCAGGTAGTGCATTCCACTGTCGAACAGCCCTTACGGTCAGGAAGTTTTTCCTGATGTTTAGGTGGAATCTCTTTTCCTTCATCTTGAACTCATTACTCCTGGTCCTAGTCTCTGGAGCAGCAGAAAACAAGCTTGCTCTCTCTTCAACATGACATCCCTTCAGATATCTAAACATGGCTATCATGTCACCTATTAACCTTCTCTTCACCAAACTAAACATACCCAGCTCCCTAAGTCTCTCCTTGTAGGGCATGGATTCCAGACCATTTATCATTTGGAATCCAAATGGTAGGCTCATGTGTCATGCATTAGCTGGCAGCAAAGTTGGGTTTAACACTGAGCATACATTCCACGTGGAATTTCAGCTAGTTGCCCTCATTCACATTTTGCATTGTTAGGTGCCCTTAAAAAAATGCAGCGCAGCCTCCAAAGTCCAAAATACAGTTTCCTAGCTGCCTTCCCTGCAGGCAAATAACCAATTTTCAGTATACCATTCCTGCATCTACAGTGTGTGTGTGTGTGTGGAGGGGTGTGTGTGCCAGTGTGGTTGCTGCCAAGCTTGGTGGAGTGGAATTGCCTTTTGTCGCAGTAATTTCGTTAGAGTGACAGATTGTGGACGGCAGCACAGCTTCATCAGCAAATGGAAGAGGATTACACTGTGTGGATTTAATTACTGTAATAAGGTGTGATCCATTCCCAGCTGAGTTCCTCTGTTTTTATTCTCTCTCTCTTTGTCTTCAGTAGCTGGAGAAGTCTGAAAACTCTCTTCTTCTGTCCTTCTGCAGGCCTTACATGGATGCAGTGGTCTCTCTGGTCACATTGATGTTAGACACGGGGCTGCCCTGTTTCCGAGGGCAGACAATCAAGCTATTGAAGTAAGTAGCACATTCTTTTTAATTGTGGTGTAGAAGCAAGATTGATAGAAATTTTTTTTTGAAAAAATGTTCTATGCGTGTCCTCACGTTACACTCTCAGAGGTTCTCCCATCCTGATTGCTAATCAGAGGCCATAACATGCCGAGGCCTCTCCCACACAGCCCCAGGAGAGCGGGTTGCAGGCGGGATAAAGTAACCCACTCTCCTACTGTCCCATTCACATGCCTCTGTGCAAGCAGTGAACGGAGCCAGCGGAAGCAACGTGGGGTACCATCGGCCCTTCGCATAGAGGTGCGTCTTTTTTAAAAAAAAAAACTCACTTCCCATCCTGCATAGCTGCACGGGGAGGACCTTTAAAAATGAGCTGTTCTCTTGTGAGCAGCTGCAATCCGCTTTACAACTAAAGCAGAGGTCTGCAACCTGTGGCTCTCCAGATGTTCATGGACTACAAATCATGGCCAACTGGCCATGCTGGCAGGGGCCGATGGGAGTTGTAGTCCATGAACATCTGGAGAACCACAGGTTGCAGACCTCTGAACTAAAGAATCACTGATAGTGCAGTTCTTGAAAAATCCGGGTTGTGGGGGGAACACAGGGTGAACTCGCTTTAGGAGCAGCTTCCGTGTGAAGTCGCCCCGCCCCCCACACACAGATGGGTTTTATGCCATGGTTAGTCTGGGTTTATTGGCCCGTGCAGAAGGGGCCTCAGCAACACTAATGCCCCTGGCATCTGATGATGAGGATCCCCTGAAGATGCCAGCCACAGATGCAGGCGAAACATCAGGAGAAAATGCTACTAGAACACGGCCATACAGCCTGGAAACCACACAGCACCCCAGTGACTCTGGCCGTGAAAGCCTTCGACAATAAATCAACCAGGCCTTCACAGAACAAGATTTCTCTAGCTTAGTTGTAAAAATCAAAGTTGTTCTACTAACAGCTGCATCTTTGTTTGCTCATCCCTCTTCCTTGAACAGGAACAGGTTCTGCGCCAACATGACCGACCGAGAAGCAGCTACCTTCATCGTCAAGATAATTCAAAACTGTTTCCTCAGCAACAGGTTTGCTTCTTCCCATCCGTCAGTCTTTTCCCAGGTCATCCTGCAGCGTGTAAATGGAGTGGTTGCCCTGCAGCATGCCCGTCACAGGTGGCTTGGTTAGGGGAAGCTTTGTGACATGCCCAGAGTAGAGCCTGTGACCCTGGACGATGTTATAGAGGCAAGCTTATCACTCCTGTGTGTATTTATGGACCAGAAGTGAGCCATGACCGGGCACAGCATCTGCAGGTGTGTGCAGTGGCACGAATCAAAACAGCACCGCCTTATATGTCACATGGCACCCAGGTTAATTAGATCATCACTGAGCAAAGTTGGCTTGTGTGAATGACCATGAGCATTGCCTCCTTAAAACGGCCCGTGTTCAAAGTGCCAGAGCTGAGTGTGCCTCGGAGGATGGCAGAAATTTGTGATAATTTAATACAGGTGATCTGAGGACACCTCCACATACCTCCTTGCCCAAGTTGGAAGAGGTTCCTAGGTCTCACCGCTACACTCCCAAGGGTCTCTTAGGTCGGAACTTTGTCAGCTAAATCTGGCATGAAGCTTGTTTAACGGAAGCGTTGATTAATTTAATTCATTTATCCCTTGCCTTTCTCCCCAACGGGTACCCCATGCAGCTTACATCACTTTCCTCTCCTCCGTTTTATCCTCTCAGCAACCTGTTAGGTAGGTTAGGCTGCGAGAGAGCGACTGGCCCAGGGTTACCCAGGGACCTTCCATGGCACAAGTGCGGATTTGAACCTGGATCTCCCCAATACTAGTCTGACATTCTTTAACACCCCCCACACTGGCTCTTCTGTAGGTCTTTGTTTGGGATTTTTCAGGGTGCTGATCTAATGAATGGGGAACCCTCCTGACATTCTAGAATGAATCTGAGCAGTATTAAGTGATAAGATGAAGGGTTCTTTCTAATTTTTATCAATTGCCATCTGATCATAGACTGTAGCCATCCACTCAGGCCTCAGGCCAGAACAGTTAAGCTTCTGGTGCCTTGTTTGACACAATGTCTATACTGAGCTGGTTAGTGGGATTATGTGTCTGGTCGTTCAACGTGTGAAATACTCCTGTTTTGACTTTTTCTCCTTGTTTTTAGGAGTAAGACCTATGATATGATCCAGTACTACCAGAACGATATCCCCTACTGAAACCAGAAGGATTATTATGCTGAGCGGCAGAAGAAGGACGCCACATTCCCTTCTCTCGTGGTCCAATGTAAATTCTGACGTCACGCTTGTACGGCCTCCGGTCTCTCCTGCGTGTGCATGTGAACGTGGCTGTCCCTCCCTCTTCTGGATCCTGCAACAAGCGGCAGACCCTCAAGTAGTTCCTTTGGATCTTTTTCCTGGGGTGTGTCTGTGTTCCTGATTACATAGGAGTTTGCTGCAATCACAGTCTGAAATCCTGGACGTGAGTGAATCAGTGGGTGATTTGGAGGAGCCGTGGCCACTTGTCAGGCAATCCACTGATGGTTCAGTTGTTCAAGCGAGACCTCTTGAAGTGCACCTTGTAGAAGCCCCTGGAAACGAAGCGGTCTAGAAGTTTCCTGTTCAGAACGGCTCATAAGTCTTTCAATTGCCCTGGTTGCGTTGTTGAAATTGTTTCCGATAATCGTCCGTAAGTGGTGATGTTCTTGCATCGGTGTTAATACTGTATTTTGCACTGTAAATGTTTCCTGCTCCCACGGTCAGTATTTCGTACATATATGAAGAATGTATTTTTTTTCCTTCTGTGTGTTTTAAAAGAGAGAGAACTCTACCTGAAGATATATTTAAGCTAAAAAATTGAATAAAAAGACCTTAGGATATACCATGTGTTTGTTGTAATTTTTCCAACTGGAAACCAGTTCCTAGCCCTAATTGAGTAATGCCTGGTGAGATTTTAGAAAGGTGTGGTAGAGTGTAAAGGGATGATTGTTTGCTTAAGTTGTGGAATCCAGCTTTCTTTGTGCAGTTAACCCAGAAGGATAACTGCAGTCCATCAAGAACGGTTCTCAAGAGAGCCAGCATGGTGTAGTGGTTAAGAGCAGGTGGATTCTAATCTGGAGAACCGGGTTTGATTCCCCACTCCTCCACCTGAGTGGCAGAGGCTTAACCGGTGAACCAGATGTGTTTCCGCACTCCTACATTCCTGCTGGGTGACCTTGGGCCAATCACAGTTCTCTCAGAACTCTCTCAGCCCCACCCTCCTCATGTTGTGGGGAAAGGAGCTTGTAAGCCACCTTGAGTCTCCTTACAGGAAAGAAAGGTGGGGTATAAATCCAAACTCTTCTTCTTCTATATAACTTGTGGGTGCAAGTTTATCTGCCCCTCTCCCCAATAGCAGAACCCCTTTTAACATTCAAATCAGTATTGCTTCACTGAGTGCCACAGGCTGAAATTGTCTTTTTATAAATGATGCCACTTTGTCTCCACTCCCACTGATGTTTCCCTGGTCCAGAGTACAGTCCAGCCGTCCCTCTCAACATAGAACTTGCTGCCGCCTTGCTTCAGTTGCTTTGCTTTGTCTCAGCTGGTCAGCTGATGCTTCTGCTGTCTTATCTCAAACTGAGTCTCTGGTGGAGAGAGTGGAAGAGACTGTTCAGGCTACAGGCGGGAAGTGACACTTTTTGAAACCTTTTTGATTACAAAACAACATTACATTTATCTAACAATTTGGTTAAAACAATACGAGACCCACTTTAATGACAATACTATCAATTGTCCCTTACATTCCTGATTTTAAATGCTATCCAAGCAAATTTAGCTGCTTTAAGCGTGATTTCAAAATTTTTGCTAGAGAGCATCGTCGCTAAATAGAACATAGGATTTTGATCCAAATCCTTTCCACCTGGCAGCTGCTATCCAACATTGAAAGTATGCTGAAGATATGTTCACCAGTCTTCCTGAATCTCATTTGGTTTGACCTTTACTGTTTCAGGTGTTTCAACTTCGTCAGCTCGATCAATGTTTGTTGAATAGCTTATTGTCTTATAAATATGACAACTCCACAGGTTTCAATTCAAGCTAGGCTTCGGAATTCTGGTGGATAGTTAGGAAACCACGTGTGACCGTGGACAGTATGTCACGCATATTTCGATCCAGCAAAATGCTTTTCTTATGATGACGACAATGATGTTTAAAGCCATGTACCTCTATAAAGCACAGCATGGCCTTTTGAACTGCTTATTGCTACAACAAGTGAGGAAAACCCTCTTTCAGGGGAAAAACACGACCACTGATATGTATGTCTAGAAAGTGCATTGCAACTTGCTGTCAGTTCATGCTCTGGTATTATAGATAATCAAACATTTTCACGCCCCAAGCGAAACCAGCACATTTCTGACTTTTTGTCAGTATCGACTTGGGTGTGAAATTGCCTGGCATTTTGCCATCATCGGTGTAGGAAAAGGAAGAAAAACAACTTCTTTTCTCAACTGAAAATTCCTTTGCCATCCAGTGAAAGAACCTTTGCGGGGATTTAGGGCTGATTCCTGGAGAATGTATTTAATTTCTGGGACTCATCTCAGGGTTTGTTCAGAAACCGACTGCTTCCTACCCCTGCTCTGGAAATGAAACATGCATTGCTTTGCCCTAAAAAGACCTACGTTATCCGAAAATGCTTGTTTGTATCCTCGCAACTGTGACCTTGGATTGTCTGCTTTTTATTTAGGAATCACTGATATGGACCAAAATATAGAAGAGGTCACAAAGTTTTTATCTAAATGAGAGCAATGAAAAATATCCTGAGCTAGGATGTGTACCTATCTTGCCAAGTTTTGTTCTTTCCTAGAAATAGAACATTGCCTGGGAGGATAACCAGAACCAGAACTTACAGCTAAACAGCATGGAAGAAAATTCTATGACATATAGAAGTATCTACATCAGACCTTTTGGGGATCTTATCCACTGGTAGCATGCACACTGCCTTTGGAGAAGACTTTGGGCACATGAGCTTAATTTTACTAGTGTCAGACAGTTGGGCTAGTCTGCAGTAGAACAGTTAGATTTGAGTCCAGTAGCACCTTAGAGTACAATCATGTTTTTGGAGTATGAGGTTCAAGGGTCAAAGTTCCCTTTGCTAGATACCAGTTAGAACTCCTGAGGAAGGTTTGACTTTTGAAAGCTTATATAATTTTTAAAAACTTCACCTCTAAGGTGCTACTGGATTCGAATCTAGCTTTTCCCCCCTTACCGCACAGAAAAACTAAGTGGGTCCATGGAGAGCAGGCCAGCCCAATGCTTCTCAGTGGGAGGTGGATGGGTCTTTCAAGCAGCTAATATTCTTGTATTTGTGTCTTCATAGCTACAGAGATAGCTCATCAAAAAAGGTTTTTTATAAGGAAAACTACATATTCTATCTGTGGCCCAGTGTGGAGTGATTGTATGGTGGGGTACATGTTTTGTCCACCTCACAGTGGTGGTGTGTGTGTGTGTGTGTGTGAGGCATACACTGAAAATGCTGGGGGGAAGAATTAGGACTAATAAAAGGAAACACTTCTTCACGCAACGTGTGATTGGTGTTTGGAATATGCTGCCACAGGAGGTGGTGATGGCCGCTAACCTGGATAACTTTAAAAGGGGCTTGGACAGATTTATGGAGGAGAAGTCGATCTTTGGCTACCAATCTTGATCCTCTTTGATCTGAGATTGCAAATACTGGTGCACAACAAGCGTAGTTCCTTATTAAAACAAAGAGCCGCACTGTGTGATGAGGACTGTAATAATGCCTGAAGCTAATGTTATTTATTAATAGATTTTATAATGGATCTTAATTTATATTATATTTTTGTATAAGTGGAGTGCTATGTATTCACATGTACTCTGATTTTAAACTATTGGCTGGCCAAAAGGCCGTAATAATAAATATCTATCTATCTACCTTAACAGTCCAGGTGCTCGGGAGCAACAGCCGCAGAAGGCCATTGCTTTCGCATCCTGCATGTGAGCTCCCAAAGGCACCTGGTGGGCCACTGCGAGTAGCAGAGAGCTGGACTAGATGGACTCTGGTCTGATCCAGCTGGCTTGTTCTTATGTTCTTATGTTCTTATATGTGTCCAGGTGGTGCATATATCCTACCACACAATCACTCCACACTGTGCAGAGGAGAGAAACACATCTTACTGTGACATGCCTCTGAAGATGCCAGCCATAGATGTGGGTGAAACGTTAGGACCAAAAACTACCAGACCATGGCGAATCATTCAGAACAAAAATTACTGGATCATGGCCAGA
Source organism: Sphaerodactylus townsendi (assembly GCF_021028975.2). Lineage (NCBI taxonomy): Eukaryota > Metazoa > Chordata > Lepidosauria > Squamata > Sphaerodactylidae > Sphaerodactylus > Sphaerodactylus townsendi. The sequence continues at coordinate 43,749,470 of NC_059437.1, forward strand.
AAACCCACAACAGCCAGTTGATTATGGCCCTGAAAGATTTTGACCCCACAGGAAGTCTTTCTATTATGCTTCTTCAGGAGTGGTGACTGTGCCACATGCTAATGTGAAATTTCACCAGCTGGCTACTTCCCTCATATCGTCATATTTGTTTCTTTGTCTTTTTCCAATTCAATTTTATTTTTTCCTGAAGGAAGTTAGGGCAATATCGTTCTCTATCTCCTGTTATCATCAGAACGACCCTGTGAGGTATGCGTGAAGGGAATTATGGATATAAATGTTGGGATCCCTTGTTAACTCAGAACTGGGCATGACATGTAATTTAGGCTTGTATGTTCTTCAGGTTGGGAGCCATATGGAATCTTCATCTAGGGGTCTAGAACACAGGTGTCAAACTCGCAGCCCTGCAGATGTTATGGACTACAGTTCCCATCATCCCCTGCCAGCACCATTCTGGCAGGGGATGATGGGAAGTGTAGTCCATAACATCTGCAGGGCCGCGAGTTTGACACCTATGTTCTAGAATGACCGTTGGCAGACCCATAACTGTGGGAGTAAATGGCCCAAATGTATCTGACAAGCTTCAATAGTTGATTTGAACCCAGGGCTTCTTGCTCCGAATCCAACACTCTGACTGCCACAGCACCCGCCAGACTCTAAAACCTGCCATTGTGGTTGGGGCCCTGTGATCGCAATATCTCCTGCCCCCTTTGAGGTGTGGCTGTCTTCTTGGCGGGATCGACATAATCGTTCAATAAAACAGGAGACTCACAAAGGCAAACAAAAGTTAATTCCCGTGTAAACCAAAAACGCTGTTAGTCTTTAAGGTTCCACAGGACTCTTGTTTTTTGTTGTTGCTCTTGACCACAGATGTCAAACTCACAGACCTCCAGATGTCATGGACTACAGTTCCCATCATCCCCTGCCAGCATGTGCTGGCAGGGGATAATGGAAACTGTAGTCCATAACATCTGGAGGGCCGCGAGTTTGACACCCATGCTCTTGACTAACACGGCTACCCGTCTTGAATAACAGTTTGTCAGCAGGGTTTATAGCTGCAGCTATGAAATTTAAACCCAATTTGCATTTTTGCCTCAACTGTGAGGCAGCTTGACTCCCAAAAACACAGCCTTCTGTGTTCTGGGCGCAAACATGAGGGGGGAAAAGGCCGCATCAAGCGAGCATGAAAAGGCTGAAAGCCTTTTCTCCCCTTTAATAGAAAAATAAAACATTTACAGACTGCTTTCATGAGGCAGTTATAGGGTTCTTTGGGGGAGAGTCCTTTAACTAAATTATGAGAACAAAAGAAATTTGTGCGGAAGAAGCAGAAAGCCCTCCGGCACGAGACGTGGGTGCCCTCATTTGGTTTAATTGCACGTCTACGAGTTTTGGTTTTTCTCCCCGAAACCC